>NC_139818.1:13979099-14162371 GCF_963457635.1 Microchirus variegatus | reverse complement strand
TTGGACAAAAACGACATACTATACTATGTCATCCAAGATCTGACAATTTTTTTGAAAAACGTTTTTTTGGTCCAAAACTTGACAAAAACGTCATACTATACTATGTAGTACGTCATACTATACTATATCTCCAATATGTGACCATTTTTGGAGAAAAAAAATTTGGTCCAAAATTGGACAAAAACGACATACTATACTATGTCGTCCAAGGTCTGACAATTTTTTTGAAAAACGTTTTTTTGGTCCAAAACTTGACAAAAACGTCATACTATACTATGTAGTACGTCATACTATACTATATCTCCAAAATGTGACCATTTTTGGAGAAAAAAAATTTGGTCCAAAATTGGACAAAAACGACATACTATACTATGTTGTCCAAGATCTGACAATTTTTTTGAAAAACGTCTTTTTGGTCCAAAACTTGACAAAAACGTCATACTATACTATGTAGTACGTCATACTATACTATATCTCCAATATGTGACCATTTTTGGAGAAAAAAAGATTTGGTCCAAAATTGGACAAAAACGACATACTATACTATGTCGTCCAAGATCTGACAATTTTTTTGAAAAACGTTTTTTTGGTCCAAAACTTGACAAAAACGTCATACTATACTATGTAGTACGTCATACTATACTATATCTCCAATATGTGACCATTTTTGGAGAAAAAAATATTTGGTCCAAAATTGGACAAAAACGACATATATACTATGTCGTCCAAGATCTGACAATTTTTTTGAAAAACGTTTTTTTGGTCCAAAACTTGACAAAAACGTCATACTATACTATGTAGTACGTCATACTATACTATGTAGTACGTCATACTATACTATATCTCCAATATGTGACCATTTTTGGAGAAAAAAAATTTGGTCCAAAATTGGACAAAAACGACATACTATACTATGTCGTCCAAGATCTGACAATTTTTTTGAAAAACGTTTTTTTGGTCCAAAACTTGACAAAAACGTTATACTATACAATGTATAACGTCATACTATACTATGTCTCCAAAATGTGACCATTTTTGGAGAAAAACATTTTTGTCCAAAATTTGACAAAAACGACATACTATACTATGTCGTCCAAAATCAGACAATTTTTTTGAAAAACGTTTTTTTGGTCCAAAACTTGACAAAAACGTCATACTATACCATGTAGTTCGTCATACTATACAATGTCACCAAAATGTGACAATTTTTGGAGAAAAAAATTTGGTCTAAAATTTGACAAAAACGACATACTATACTATGTAGTACGTCATACTATACTATATCTTCAAAATGTGACCATTTTTGGAGAAAAAAAAAAGTTTTGATCCAAAATTTGACAAAAACGACATACTATACTATGTCGTCCAAGATCTGACAATTTTTTTGAAAAACGTCTTTTTGGTCCAAAACTTGACACAAACGTCATACTATACTATGTAGTACGTCATACTATACTATATCTTCAAAATGTGACCATTTTTGGAGAAAAACAATTTGGTCCAAAATTGGACAAAAACGACATACTATACTATGTCGTCCAAGATCTGACAATTTTTTTGAAAAACGTTTTTTTGGTCCAAAACTTGACAAAAACGTCATACTATACTATGTAGTTCGTCATACTATACTATATCTCCAAAATGTGACCATTTTTGGAGAAAAAAAATTTGGTCCAAAATTGGACAAAAACGACATACTATACTATGTCATCCAAGATCTGACAATTTTTTTGAAAAATGTTTTTTTGGTCCAAAACTTGACAAAAACGTCATACTATACTATGTAGTACGTCATACTATACTATATCTCCAATATGTGACCATTTTTGGAGAAAAAAAATTTGGTCCAAAATTGGACAAAAACGACATACTATACTATGTCGTCCAAGATCTGACAATTTTTTTGAAAAACGTGTTTTTGGTCCAAAACTTGACAAAAACGTCATACTATACTATGTAGTATGTCATACTATACTATATCTCCAAAATGTGACCATTTTTGGAGAAAAAAAGATTTGGTCCAAAATTGGACAAAAAGACATACTATACTATGTCGTCCAAGATCTGACAATTTTTTTGAAAAACGTTTTTTTGGTCCAAAACTTGACAAAAACGTCATACTATACTATGTAGTTCGTCATACTATACTATATCTCCAAAATGTGACCATTTTTGGAGAAAAAAAGATTTGGTCCAAAATTGGACAAAAACGACATACTATACTATGTCGTCCAAGATCTGACAATTTTTTTGAAAAACGTTTTTTTGGTCCAAAACTTGACAAAAACGTCATACTATACTATGTAGTACGTCATACTATACTATATCTCCAAAATGTGACCATTTTTGGAGAAAAAAAATTTGGTCCAAAATTGGACAAAAACAACATACTATACTATGTTGTCCAAGATCTGACAATTTTTTTGAAAAACGTTTTTTTGGTCCAAAACTTGACAAAAACGTCATACTATACTATGTAGTACGTCATACTATACTATATCTCCAATATGTGACCATTTTTGGAGAAAAAAAATTTGGTCCAAAATTGGACAAAAACGACATACTATACTATGTCGTCCAAGATCTGACAATTTTTTTGAAAAACGTTTTTTTGGTCCAAAACTTGACAAAAACGTCATACTATACTATGTAGTACGTCATACTATACTATATCTCCAAAATATGACCATTTTTGGAGAAAAAAAACTTTGGTCCAAAATTGGACAAAAACGACATACTATACTATGTCGTCCAAGATCTGACAATTTTTTTGAAAAACGTTTTTTTGGTCCAAAACTTGACAAAAACGTCATACTATACTATGTAGTATGTCATACTATACTATATCTCCAAAATGTGACCATTTTTGGAGAAAAAAAGATTTGGTCCAAAATTGGACAAAAACGACATACTATACTATGTTGTCCAAGATCTGACAATTTTTTTGAAAAACGTTTTTTTGGTCCAAAACTTGACAAAAACGTCATACTATACTATGTAGTACGTCATACTATACTATATCTCCAATATGTGACCATTTTTGGAGAAAAAAAATTTGGTCCAAAATTGGACAAAAACGACATACTATACTATGTCGTCCAAGATCTGACAATTTTTTTGAAAAACGTTTTTTTGGTCCAAAACTTGACAAAAACGTCATACTATACTATGTAGTACGTCATACTATACTATATCTCCAAAATATGACCATTTTTGGAGAAAAAAAACTTTGGTCCAAAATTGGACAAAAACGACATACTATACTATGTCGTCCAAGATCTGACAATTTTTTTGAAAAACGTTTTTTTGGTCCAAAACTTGACAAAAACGTCATACTATACTATGTAGTATGTCATACTATACTATATCTCCAAAATGTGACCATTTTTGGAGAAAAAAAGATTTGGTCCAAAATTGGACAAAAACGACATACTATACTATGTTGTCCAAGATCTGACAATTTTTTTGAAAAACGTTTTTTTGGTCCAAAACTTGACAAAAACGTCATACTATACTATGTAGTACGTCATACTATACTATATCTCCAAAATGTGACCATTTTTGGAGAAAAAAAATTTGGTCCAAAATTGGACAAAAACAACATACTATACTATGTTGTCCAAGATCTGACAATTTTTTTGAAAAACGTTTTTTTGGTCCAAAACTTGACAAAAACGTCATACTATACTATGTAGTACGTCATACTATACTATATCTCCAATATGTGACCATTTTTGGAGAAAAAAGAATTTGGTCCAAAATTGGACAAAAACGACATACTATACTATGTCGTCCAAGATCTGACAATTTTTTTGAAAAACGTTTTTTTGGTCCAAAACTTGACAAAAACATCATACTATACTATGTAGTACGTCATACTATACTATATCTCCAATATGTGACCATTTTTGGAGAAAAAAAATTTGGTCCAAAATTGGACAAAAACGACATACTATACTATGTCGTCCAAGATCTGACAATTTTTTTGAAAAACGTTTTTTTGGTCCAAAACTTGACAAAAACGTCATACTATACTATGTAGTACGTCATACTATACTATATCTCCGAAATGTGACCATTTTTGGAGAAAAATTGGACAAAAACGACATACTATACTATGTCGTCCAAGATCTGACAATTTTTTTGAAAAACGTTTTTTTGGTCCAAAACTTGACAAAAACGTCATACTATACTATGTAGTACGTCATACTATACTATATCTCCAATATGTGACCATTCTTGGAGAAAAAAAATTTGGTCCAAAATTGGACAAAAACGACATACTATACTATGTCGTCCAAGGTCTGACAATTTTTTTGAAAAACGTTTTTTTGGTCCAAAACTTGACAAAAACGTCATACTATACTATGTAGTACGTCATACTATACTATATCTCCAAAATGTGACCATTTTTGGAGAAAAAAAATTTGGTCCAAAATTGGACAAAAACGACATACTATACTATGTCGTCCAAGATCTGACAATTTTTTTGAAAAACGTTTTTTTGGTCCAAAACTTGACAAAAACGTCATACTATACTATGTAGTACGTCATACTATACTATATCTCCAATATGTGACCATTTTTGGAGAAAAAAAATTTGGTCCAAAATTGGACAAAAACGACATACTATACTATGTCGTCCAAGATCTGACAATTTTTTTGAAAAACGTCTTTTTGGTCCAAAACTTGACAAAAACGTCATACTATACTATGTAGTACGTCATACTATACTATATCTCCAATATGTGACCATTTTTGGAGAAAAAAAGATTTGGTCCAAAATTGGACAAAAACGACATACTATACTATGTCGTCCAAGATCTGACAATTTTTTTGAAAAACGTTTTTTTGGTCCAAAACTTGACAAAAACGTCATACTATACTATGTAGTACGTCATACTATACTATATCTCCAATATGTGACCATTTTTGGAGAAAAAAATATTTGGTCCAAAATTGGACAAAAACGACATATATACTATGTCGTCCAAGATCTGACAATTTTTTGAAAAACGTTTTTTTGGTCCAAAACTTGACAAAAACGTCATACTATACTATGTAGTACGTCATACTATACTATATCTCCAATATGTGACCATTTTTGGAGAAAAAAAATTTGGTCCAAAATTGGACAAAAACGACATACTATACTATGTC
Source organism: Microchirus variegatus (assembly GCF_963457635.1). Classification (NCBI taxonomy): domain Eukaryota; kingdom Metazoa; phylum Chordata; class Actinopteri; order Pleuronectiformes; family Soleidae; genus Microchirus; species Microchirus variegatus. Next base: position 14,157,211 of record NC_139818.1, on the reverse strand, counting down.
GTCCAAGATCTGACAATTTTTTTGAAAAACGTTTTTTTGGTCCAAAACTTGACAAAAACGTCATACTATACTATGTAGTACGTCATACTATACTATATCTCCAAAATGTGACCATTTTTGGAGAAAAAAAGATTTGGTCCAAAATTGGACAAAAACGACATACTATACTATGTCGTCCAAGATCTGACAATTTTTTTGAAAAACGTTTTTTTGGTCCAAAACTTGACAAAAACGTCATACTATACTATGTAGTACGTCATACTATACTATATCTCCAAAATGTGACCATTTTTGGAGAAAAAAAATTTGGTCCAAAATTTGACAAAAACGACATACTATACTATGTCGTCCAAGATTTGACAATTTTTTGAAAAACGATTTTTTTGGTCCAAAACTTGACAAAAACGTCATACTATACTATGTAGTATGTCATACTATACTATATCTCCAATATGTGACCATTTTTGGAGAAAAAAAATTTGGTCCAAAATTGGACAAAAACGACATACTATACTATGTCGTCCAAGATCTGACAATTTTTTTGAAAAACGTTTTTTTGGTCCAAAACTTGACAAAAACGTCATACTATACTATGTAGTACGTCATACTATACTATATCTCCAATATGTGACCATTTTTGGAGAAAAAAAACTTTGGTCCAAAATTGGACAAAAACGACATACTATACTATGTCGTCCAAGATCTGACAATTTTTTTGAAAAACGTTTTTTTTGGTCCAAAACTTGACAAAAACGTCATACTATACTATGTAGTACGTCATACTATACTATATCTCCAAAATGTGACCATTTTTGGAGAAAAAAAATTTGGTCCAAAATTGGACAAAAACGACATACTATACTATGTCGTCCAAGATCTGACAATTTTTTTGAAAAACGTTTTTTTGGTCCAAAACTTGACAAAAACGTCATACTATACTATGTAGTACGTCATACTATACTATATCTCCAAAATGTGACCATTTTTGGAGAAAAAAAATTTGGTCCAAAATTGGACAAAAACGACATACTATACTATGTTGTCCAAGATCTGACAATTTTTTTGAAAAACGTCTTTTTGGTCCAAAACTAGACAAAAACGTCATACTATACTATGTAGTACGTCATACTATACTATGTCTCCAAAATGTGACCATTTTTGGAGAAAAAAAGATTTGGTCCAAAATTGGACAAAAACGACATACTATACTATGTCGTCCAAGATCTGACAATTTTTTTGAAAAACGTTTTTTTGGTCCAAAACTTGACAAAAACGTCATACTATACTATGTAGTACGTCATACTATACTATATCTCCAATATGTGACCATTTTTGGAGAAAAAAAACTTTGGTCCAAAATTGGACAAAAACGACATACTATACTATGTCGTCCAAGATCTGACAATTTTTTTGAAAAACGTTTTTTTGGTCCAAAACTTGACAAAAACGTCATACTATACTATGTAGTACGTCATACTATACTATATCTCCAATATGTGACCATTTTTGGAGAAAAAAAATTTGGTCCAAAATTGGACAAAAACGACATACTATACTATGTCGTCCAAGATCTGACAATTTTTTGAAAAACGTTTTTTTGGTCCAAAACTTGACAAAAACGTCATACTATACTATGTAGTACGTCATACTATACTATATCTCCAATATGTGACCATTTTTGGAGAAAAAAAATTTGGTCCAAAATTGGACAAAAACGACATACTATACTATGTCGTCCAAGATCTGACAATTTTTTTGAAAAACTTTTTTTTGGTCCAAAACTTGACAAAAACGTCATACTATACTATGTAGTACGTCATACTATACTATATCTCCAAAATGTGACCATTTTTGGAGAAAAATTGGACAAAAACGACATACTATACTATGTCGTCCAAGATCTGACAATTTTTTTGAAAAACGTTTTTTTGGTCCAAAACTTGACAAAAACGTCATACTATACTATGTAGTACGTCATACTATACTATATCTCCAATATGTGACCATTTTTGGAGAAAAAAAATTTGGTCCAAAATTGGACAAAAACGACATACTATACTATGTCGTCCAAGGTCTGACAATTTTTTTGAAAAACGTTTTTTTGGTCCAAAACTTGACAAAAACGTCATACTATACTATGTAGTACGTCATACTATACTATATCTCCAAAATGTGACCATTTTTTGAGAAAAAAAGATTTGGTCCAAAATTGGACAAAAACGACATACTATACTATATCGTCCAAGATCTGACAATTTTTTTGAAAAACATTTTTTTGGTCCAAAACTTGACAAAAACGTCATACTATACTATGTAGTACGTCATACTATACTTTATCTCCAAAATGTGACCATTTTTGGAGAAAAAAAATTTGGTCCAAAATTGGACAAAAATTGTCAGTCCAAGATCTGACAATTTTTTTGAAAAACGTTTTTTTGGTCCAAAACTTGACAAAAACGTCATACTATACTATGTAGTACGTCATACTATACTATATTTCCAAAATGTGACCATTTTTGGAGAAAAAAAATTTGGTCCAAAATTGGACAAAAACGACATACTATACTATGTCGTCCAAGATCTGACAATTTTTTTGAAAAACATTTTTTTGGTCCAAAACTTGACAAAAACGTCATACTATACTATGTAGTACGTCATACTATACTATATCTCCAATATGTGACCATTTTTGGAGAAATTTTTTTTGTCCAAAATTGGACAAAAACGACATACTATACTATGTCGTCCAAGATCTGACAATTTTTTTGAAAAACATTTTTTTGGTCCAAAACTTGACAAAAACGTCATACTATACTATGTAGTACGCCATACTATACTATATCTCCAATATGTGACCATTTTTGGAGAAAAAAAATTTGGTCCAAAATTGGACAAAAACGACATACTATACTATGTCGTCCAAGATCTGACAATTTTTTTGAAAAACGTTTTTTTGGTCCAAAACTTGACAAAAACGTCATACTATACTATGTAGTACATCATACTATACTATATCTCCAAAATGTGACCATTTTTGGAGAAATTTTTTTTTGTCCAAAATTGGACAAAAACGACATACTATACTATGTCGTCCAAGATCTGACAATTTTTTTGAAAAACATTTTTTTGGTCCAAAACTTGACAAAAACGTCATACTATACTATGTAGTACGTCATACTATACTATATCTCCAAAATGTGACCATTTTTTGAGAAAAAAAATTTGGTCCAAAATTGGACAAAAACGACATACTATATACTATGTCGTCCAAGATCTGACAATTTTTTTGAAAAACGTTTTTTTGGTCCAAAACTTGACAAAAACGTCATACTATACTATGTAGTACGTCATACTATACTATATCTCCAAAATGTGACCATTTTTGGAGAAAAAAAGATTTGGTCCAAAATTGGACAAAAACGACATACTATACTATATCGTCCAAGATCTGACAATTTTTTTGAAAAACATTTTTTTGGTCCAAAACTTGACAAAAACGTCATACTATACTATGTAGTACGTCATACTATACTTTATCTCCAAAATGTGACCATTTTTGGAGAAAAAAAATTTGGTCCAAAATTGGACAAAAACGACATACTATACTATGTTGTCCAAGATCTGACAATTTTTTTGAAAAACGTCTTTTTGGTCCAAAACTTGACAAAAACGTCATACTATACTATGTAGTACGTCATACTATACTATATCTCCAAAATGTGACCATTTTTGGAGAAAAAAAAATTTGGTCCAAAATTGGACAAAAACGACATACTATACTATGTTGTCCAAGATCTGACAATTTTTTTGAAAAACGTCTTTTTGGTCCAAAACTTGACAAAAACGTCATACTATACTATGTAGTACGTCATACTATACTATATCTCCAAAATGTGACCATTTTTGGAGAAAAAAAGATTTGGTCCAAAATTGGACAAAAACGACATACTATATACTATGTCGTCCAAGATCTGACAATTTTTTTGAAAAACGTTTTTTTGGTCCAAAACTTGACAAAAACGTCATACTATACTATGTAGTACGTCATACTATACTATATCTCCAATATGTGACCATTTTTGGAGAAAGAAAATTTGGTCCAAAATTGGACAAAAACGACATACTATACTATGTCGTCCAAGATCTGACAATTTTTTTGAAAAACGTTTTTTTGGTCCAAAACTTGACAAAAACGTCATACTATACTATGTAGTACGTCATACTATACTATATCTCCAATATGTGACCATTTTTGGAGAAAAAAAAGTTTGGTCCAAAATTGGACAAAAACGACATACTATACTATGTCGTCCAAGATCTGACAATTTTTTTGAAAAACGTTTTTTTGGTCCAAAACTTGACAAAAACGTCATACTATACTATGTAGTACGTCATACTATACTATATCTCCAATATGTGACCATTTTTTGAGAAAAAAAGATTTGGTCCAAAACTTGACAAAAACGTCATACTATACTATGTAGTACGTCATACTATACTATATCTCCAAAATGTGACCATTTTTGGAGAAAAAAAATTTGGTCCAAAATTTGACAAAAACGACATACTATACTATGTTGTCCAAGATCTGACAATTTTTTTGAAAAACTTCTTTTTGGTCCAAAACTTGACAAAAACGTCATACTATACTATGTAGTACGTCATACTATACTATATCTCCAAAATGTGACAATTTTTGGAGAAAAAAAGATTTGGTCCAAAATTGGACAAAAACGACATACTATACTATGTCGTCCAAGATCTGACAATTTTTTTGAAAAACGTTTTTTTGGTCCAAAACTTGACAAAAACGTCATACTATACTATGTAGTACGTCATACTATACTATATCTCCAATATGTGACCATTTTTGGAGAAAGAAAATTTGGTCCAAAATTGGACAAAAACGACATACTATACTATGTCGTCCAAGATCTGACAAATTTTTTGAAAAACGTTTTTTTGGTCCAAAACTTGACAAAACGTCATACTATACTATGTAGTACGTCATACTATACTATATCTCCAATATGTGACCATTTTTTGAGAAAAAAAATTTGGTCCAAAATTGGACAAAAACGACATACTATATACTATGTCGTCCAAGATCTGACAATTTTTTTGAAAAACGTTTTTTTGGTCCAAAACTTGACAAAAACGTCATACTATACTATGTAGTACGTCATACTATACTATATCTCCAAAATGTGACCATTTTTGGAGAAAAAAAGATTTGGTCCAAAATTGGACAAAAACGACATACTATACTATATCGTCCAAGATCTGACAATTTTTTTGAAAAACATTTTTTTGGTCCAAAACTTGACAAAAACGTCATACTATACTATGTAGTACGTCATACTATACTTTATCTCCAAAATGTGACCATTTTTGGAGAAAAAAAATTTGGTCCAAAATTGGACAAAAATTGTCAGTCCAAGATCTGACAATTTTTTTGAAAAACGTTTTTTTGGTCCAAAACTTGACAAAAACGTCATACTATACTATGTAGTACGTCATACTATACTATATTTCCAAAATGTGACCATTTTTGGAGAAAAAAAATTTGGTCCAAAATTGGACAAAAACGACATACTATACTATGTCGTCCAAGATCTGACAATTTTTTTGAAAAACATTTTTTTGGTCCAAAACTTGACAAAAACGTCATACTATACTATGTAGTACGTCATACTATACTATATCTCCAATATGTGACCATTTTTGGAGAAATTTTTTTTGTCCAAAATTGGACAAAAACGACATACTATACTATGTCGTCCAAGATCTGACAATTTTTTGAAAAACTTTTTTTTGGTCCAAAACTTGACAAAAACGTCATACTATACTATGTAGTACGTCATACTATACTATATCTCCAATATGTGACCATTTTTGGAGAAAAAAAATTTGGCCCAAAATTGGACAAAAACGACATACTATACTATGTCGTCCAAGATCTGACAATTTTTTTGAAAAACGTTTTTTTGGTCCAAAACTTGACAAAAACGTCATACTATACTATGTAGTACATCATACTATACTATATCTCCAAAATGTGACCATTTTTGGAGAAATTCTTTTTTTGTCCAAAATTGGACAAAAACGACATACTATACTATGTCGTCCAAGATCTGACAATTTTTTTGAAAAACATTTTTTTGGTCCAAAACTTGACAAAAACGTCATACTATACTATGTAGTACGTCATACTATACTATATCTCCAAAATGTGACCATTTTTTGAGAAAAAAAATTTGGTCCAAAATTGGACAAAAACGACATACTATATACTATGTCGTCCAAGATCTGACAATTTTTTTGAAAAACGTTTTTTTGGTCCAAAACTTGACAAAAACGTCATACTATACTATGTAGTACGTCATACTATACTATATCTCCAAAATGTGACCATTTTTGGAGAAAAAAAGATTTGGTCCAAAAATGGACAAAAACGACATACTATACTATATCGTCCAAGATCTGACAATTTTTTTGAAAAACATTTTTTTGGTCCAAAACTTGACAAAAACGTCATACTATACTATGTAGTACGTCATACTATACTTTATCTCCAAAATGTGACCATTTTTGGAGGAAAAAATTTGGTCCAAAATTGGACAAAAATTGTCAGTCCAAGATCTGACAATTTTTTTGAAAAACGTTTTTTTGGTCCAAAACTTGACAAAAACGTCATACTATACTATGTAGTACGTCATACTATACTATATTTCCAAAATGTGACCATTTTTGGAGAAAAAAAATTTGGTCCAAAATTGGACAAAAACGACATACTATACTATGTCGTCCAAGATCTGACAATTTTTTTGAAAAACATTTTTTTGGTCCAAAACTTGACAAAAACGTCATACTATACTATGTAGTACGTCATACTATACTATATCTCCAAAATGTGACCATTTTTGGAGAAATTTTTTTTGTCCAAAATTGGACAAAAACGACATACTATACTATGTCGTCCAAGATCTGACAATTTTTTTGAAAAACATTTTTTTGGTCCAAAACTTGACAAAAACGTCATACTATACTATGTAGTACGTCATACTATACTATATCTCCAAAATGTGACCATTTTTGGAGAAAAAAAACTTTGGTCCAAAATTGGACAAAAACGACATACTATACTATATCGTCCAAGATCTGACAATTTTTTTGAAAAACATTTTTTTGGTCCAAAACTTGACAAAAACGTCATACTATACTATGTAGTACGTCATACTATACTATATCTCGAATTGTGACCATTTTTGGAGAAAAAAAATTTGGTCCAAAATTGGACAAAAACGACATACTATACTATGTCGTCCAAGATCTGACAATTTTTTTGAAAAACGTTTTTTTGGTCCAAAACTTGACAAAAACGTCATACTATACTATGTAGTACGTCATACTATACTATATCTCCAATATGTGACCATTTTTGGAGAAAAAAAATTTGGTCCAAAATTGGACAAAAACGACATACTATACTATGTCGTCCAAGATCTGACAATTTTTTTGAAAAACGTTTTTTTGGTCCAAAACTTGACAGAAACATCGTACTATACTATGTAGTACGTCATACTATACTATATCTCTAATATGTGACCATTTTTGGAGAAAAAAAATTTGGTCCAAAATTGGACAAAAACGACATACTATTCTATGTCGTCCAAGATCTGACAATTTTTTTGAAAAACGTTTTTTTGGTCCAAAACTTGACAAAAACGTCATACTATACTATGTAGTACGTCATACTATACTATATCTCCAAAATGTGACCATTTTTGGAGAGAAAAAATTTGGTCCAAAATTGGACAAAAACGACATGCTATACTATGTCGTCCAAGATCTGACAATTTTTTTGAAAAACGTTTTTTTGGTCCAAAACTTGACAAAAACGTCATACTATACTATGTAGTACGTCATACTATACTATCTCTCCAAAATGTGACCATTTTTGGAGAAAAAAAATTTGGTCCAAAATTGGACAAAAACGACATACTATACTATGTCGTCCAAGATCTGACAATTTTTTTGAAAAACGTTTTTTTGGTCCAAAACTTGACAAAAACGTCATACTATACTATGTAGTACGTCATACTATACTATATCTCCAAAATGTGACCATTTTTGGAGAAAAAAAATTTGGTCCAAAATTGGACAAAAACGACATACTATACTATGTCGTCCAAGATCTGACAATTTTTTTGAAAAACGTTTCTTTGGTCCAAAACTTGACAAAAACGTCATACTATACTATGTAGTACGTCATACTATACTATATCTCCAATATGTGACCATTTTTGGAGAAAAAAAATTTGGTCCAAAATTGGACAAAAACGACATACTATACTATGTCGTCCAAGATCTGACAATTTTTTTGAAAAACGTTTTTTTGGTCCAAAACTTGACAGAAACATCGTACTATACTATGTAGTACGTCATACTATACTATATCTCTAATATGTGACCATTTTTGGAGAAAAAAAATTTGGTCCAAAATTGGACAAAAACGACATACTATACTATGTCGTCCAAGATCTGACAATTTTTTTGAAAAACGTTTTTTTGGTCCAAAACTTGACAAAAACGTCATACTATACTATGTAGTACGTCATACTATACTTTATCTCCAAAATGTGACCATTTTTGGAGAAAAAAAATTTGGTCCAAAATTGGACAAAAATTGTCAGTCCAAGATCTGACAATTTTTTTGAAAAACGTTTTTTTGGTCCAAAACTTGACAAAAACGTCATACTATACTATGTAGTACGTCATACTATACTATATCTCGAATTGTGACCATTTTTGGAGAAAAAAAATTTGGTCCAAAATTGGACAAAAACGACATACTATACTATGTCGTCCAAGATCTGACAATTTTTTTGAAAAACATTTTTTTGGTCCAAAACTTGACAAAAACGTCATACTATACTATGTAGTACGTCATACTATACTATATCTCCAAAATGTGACCATTTTTGGAGAAAAATTTTTTTGTCCAAAATTGGACAAAAACGACATACTATACTATGTCGTCCAAGATCTGACAATTTTTTTGGAAAACGTTTTTTTGGTCCAAAACTTGACAAAAACGTCATACTATACTATGTAGTACGTCATACTATACTATATCTCCAAAATGTGACCATTTTTGGAGAAAAATTGGACAAAAACGACATACTATACTATGTCGTCCAAGATCTGACAATTTTTTTGGAAAACGTTTTTTTGGTCCAAAACTTGACAAAACGTCATACTATACTATGTAGTACGTCATACTATACTATATCTCCAAAATGTGACCATTTTTGGAGAAAAAAAAGTTTGGTCCAAAATTGGACAAAAACGACATACTATACTATGTCGTCCAAGATCTGACAATTTTTTTGAAAAACGTTTTTTTGGTCCAAAACTTGACAAAACGTCATACTATACTATGTAGTACGTCATACTATACTATATCTCCAATATGTGACCATTTTTGGAGAAAAAAACATTTGGTCCAAAATTGGACAAAAACGACATACTATACTATGTCGTCCAAGATCTGACAATTTTTTTGAAAAACGTTTTTTTGGTCCAAAACTTGACAAAAACGTCATACTATACTATGTAGTACGTCATACTATACTATATCTCGAATTGTGACCATTTTTGGAGAAAAAAAATTTGGTCCAAAATTGGACAAAAACGACATACTATACTATGTCGTCCAAGATCTGACAATTTTTTTGAAAAACGTTTTTTTGGTCCAAAACTTGACAAAAACGTCATACTATACTATGTAGTACGTCATACTATACTATATCTCCAAAATGTGACCATTTTTGGAGAAAAAAAACTTTGGTCCAAAATTGGACAAAAACGACATACTATACTATGTTGTCCAAGATCTGACAATTTTTTTGAAAAACGTTTTTTTGGTCCAAAATTTGACAAAAACGTCATACTATACTATGTAGTACGTCATACTATACTATATCTCCAATATGTGACCATTTTTGGAGAAAAAAAATTTGGTCCAAAATTGGACAAAAACGACATACTATACTATGTCGTCCAAGATCTGACAATTTTTTTGAAAAACATTTTTTTGGTCCAAAACTTGACAAAAACGTCATACTATACTATGTAGTACGTCATACTATACTATATCTCCAAAATGTGACCATTTTTGGAGAAATTTTTTTTGTCCAAAATTGGACAAAAACGACATACTATACTATGTCGTCCAAGATCTGACAATTTTTTTGAAAAACATTTTTTTGGTCCAAAACTTGACAAAAACGTCATACTATACTATGTAGTACGTCATACTATACTATATCTCCAAAATGTGACCATTTTTGGAGAAAAAAAGATTTGGTCCAAAATTGGACAAAAACGACATACTATACTATGTCGTCCAAGATCTGACAATTTTTTTGAAAAACATTTTTTTGGTCCAAAACTTGACAAAAACGTCATACTATACTATGTAGTACGTCATACTATACTTTATCTCCAAAATGTGACCATTTTTGGAGAAAAAATATTTGGTCCAAAATTGGACAAAAATTGTCAGTCCAAGATGTGACAATTTTTTTGAAAAACGTTTTTTTGGTCCAAAACTTGACAAAAACGTCATACTATACTATGTAGTACGTCATACTATACTATATCTCGAATTGTGACCATTTTTGGAGAAAAAAAATTTGGTCCAAAATTGGACAAAAACGACATACTATACTATGTCGTCCAAGATCTGACAATTTTTTTGAAAAACATTTTTTTGGTCCAAAAACGACAAAAACGTCATACTATACTATGTAGTACGTCATACTATACTATATCTCCAAAATGTGACCATTTTTGGAGAAAAATTTTTTTGTCCAAAATTGGACAAAAACGACATACTATACTATGTCGTCCAAGATCTGACAATTTTTTTGGAAAACGTTTTTTTGGTCCAAAACTTGACAAAAACGTCATACTATACTATGTAGTACGTCATACTATACTATATCTCCAATATGTGACCATTTTTGGAGAAAAAAAAGTTTGGTCCAAAATTGGACAAAAACGACATACTATACTATGTCGTCCAAGATCTGACAATTTTTTTGAAAAACATTTTTTTGGTCCAAAACCTGACAAAAACGTCATACTATACTATGTAGTACGTCATACTATACTATATCTCCAAAATGTGACCATTTTTGGAGAAAAATTTTTTTGTCCAAAATTGGACAAAAACGACATACTATACTATGTCGTCCAAGATCTGACAATTTTTTTGGAAAACGTTTTTTTGGTCCAAAACTTGACAAAAACGTCATACTATACTATGTAGTACGTCATACTATACTATATCTCCAAAATGTGACCATTTTTGGAGAAAAAAAAGTTTGGTCCAAAATTGGACAAAAACGACATACTATACTATGTCGTCCAAGATCTGACAATTTTTTTGAAAAACGTTTTTTTGGTCCAAAACTTGACAAAAACGTCATACTATACTATGTAGTACGTCATACTATACTATATCTCCAAAATGTGACCATTTTTGGAGAAAAAAAATTTGGTCCAAAATTGGACAAAAACGACATACTATACTATGTCGTCCAAGATCTGACAATTTTTTTGAAAAACATTTTTTTGGTCCAAAACTCGACAAAAACGACATACTATACTATGTAGTACGTCATACTATACTATATTTCCAAAATGTGACCATTTTTGGAGAAAAAAAATTTGGTCCAAAATTGGACAAAAACGACATACTATACTATGTCGTCCAAGATCTGACAATTTTTTTGAAAAACATTTTTTTGGTCCAAAACTTGACAAAAACGTCATACTATACTATGTAGTACGTCATACTATACTATATCTCCAAAATGTGACCATTTTTGGAGAAATTTTTTTTGTCCAAAATTGGACAAAAACGACATACTATACTATGTCGTCCAAGATCTGACAATTTTTTTGAAAAACATTTTTTTGGTCCAAAACTTGACAAAAACGTCATACTATACTATGTAGTACGTCATACTATACTATATCTCCAAAATGTGACCATTTTTGGAGAAAAAAAGATTTGGTCCAAAATTGGACAAAAACGACATACTATACTATGTCGTCCAAGATCTGACAATTTTTTTGAAAAACATTTTTTTGGTCCAAAACTTGACAAAAACGTCATACTATACTATGTAGTACGTCATACTATACTATATCTCCAAAATGTGACCATTTTTGGATAAATTTTTTTTTGTCCAAAATTGGACAAAAACGACATACTATACTATGTCGTCCAAGATCTGACAATTTTTTTGGAAAACATTTTTTTGGTCCAAAACTTGACAAAAACGTCATACTATACTATGTAGTACGTCATACTATACTATATCTCCAAAATGTGACCATTTTTGGAGAAAAAAAATTTGGTCCAAAATTGGACAAAAACGACATACTATACTATATCGTCCAAGATCTGACAATTTTTTTGAAAAACATTTTTTCGGTCCAAAACTTGACAAAAACGTCATACTATACTATGTAGTACGTCATACTATACTATATCTCCAAAATGTGACCATTTTTGGAGAAAAAAAGATTTGGTCCAAAATTGGACAAAAACGACATACTATACTATATCGTCCAAGATCTGACAATTTTTTTGAAAAACGTTTTTTTGGTCCAAAACTTGACAAAAACGTCATACTATACTATGTAGTACGTCATACTATACTATATCTCCAAAATGTGACCATTTTTTGAGAAAAAAAATTTGGTCCAAAATTGGACAAAAACGACATACTATACTATGTCGTCCAAGATCTGACAATTTTTTTGAAAAACATTTTTTTGGTCCAAAACTTGACAAAAACGTCATACTATACTATGTAGTACGTCATACTATACTATATCTCCAAAATGTGACCATTTTTTGAGAAAAAAAACTTTGGTCCAAAATTGGACAAAAACGACATACTATACTATGTCGTCCAAGATCTGACAATTTTTTTGAAAAACGTTTTTTTGGTCCAAAACTTGACAAAAACGTCAGTCTATACTATGCAGTACGTCATACTATGCTATGTCTTCAAAATGTGACCATTTTTGGAGAAAAAAAATTTGGTCCAAAATTGGACAAAAACGACATACTATACTATGTCGTCCAAGATCTGACAATTTTTTTGAAAAACATTTTTTTGGTCCAAAACTTGACAAAAACGTCATACTATACTATGTAGTACGTCATACTATACTATATCTCCAAAATGTGACCATTTTTTGAGAAAAAAAATTTGGTCCAAAATTGGACAAAAACGACATACTATATACTATGTCGTCCAAGATCTGACAATTTTTTTGAAAAACGTTTTTTTGGTCCAAAACTTGACAAAAACGTCATACTATACTATGTAGTACGTCATACTATACTATATCTCCAAAATGTGACCATTTTTGGAGAAAAAAAGATTTGGTCCAAAATTGGACAAAAACGACATACTATACTATATCGTCCAAGATCTGACAATTTTTTTGAAAAACGTTTTTTTGGTCCAAAACTTGACAAAAACGTCATACTATACTATGTAGTACGTCATACTATACTATATCTCCAAAATGTGACCATTTTTGGAGAAAAAAAAGTTTGGTCCAAAATTGGACAAAAACGACATACTATACTATGTCGTCCAAGATCTGACAATTTTTTTGAAAAACGTTTTTTTGGTCCAAAACTTGACAAAAACGTCATACTATACTATGTAGTACGTCATACTATACTATATCTCCAAAATGTGACCATTTTTGGAGAAAAAAAAATTGGTCCAAAATTGGACAAAAACGACATACTATACTATGTCGTCCAAGATCTGACAATTTTTTTGAAAAACATTTTTTTGGTCCAAAACTCGACAAAAACGTCATACTATACTATGTAGTACGTCATACTATACTATATTTCCAAAATGTGACCATTTTTGGAGAAAAAAAATTTGGTCCAAAATTGGACAAAAACGACATACTATACTATGTCGTCCAAGATCTGACAATTTTTTTGAAAAACATTTTTTTGGTCGAAAACTTGACAAAAACGTCATACTATACTATGTAGTACGTCATACTATACTATATCTCCAAAATGTGACCATTTTTGGAGAAATTTTTTTTGTCCAAAATTGGACAAAAACGACATACTATACTATGTCGTCCAAGATCTGACAATTTTTTTGAAAAACATTTTTTTGGTCCAAAACTTTACAAAAACGTCATACTATACTATGTAGTACGTCATACTATACTATATCTCCAAAATGTGACCATTTTTGGAGAAAAAAAGATTTGGTCCAAAATTGGACAAAAACGACATACTATACTATGTCGTCCAAGATCTGACAATTTTTTTGAAAAACATTTTTTTGGTCCAAAACTTGACAAAAACGTCATACTATACTATGTAGTACGTCATACTATACTATATCTCCAAAATGTGACCATTTTTGGATAAATTTTTTTTTGTCCAAAATTGGACAAAAACGACATTCTATACTATGTCGTCCAAGATCTGACAATTTTTTTGGAAAACGTTTTTTTGGTCCAAAACTTGACAAAAACGTCATACTATACTATGTAGTACGTCATACTATACTATATCTCCAAAATGTGACCATTTTTTGAGAAAAAAAAGTTTGGTCCAAAATTGGACAAAAACGACATACTATACTATGTCGTCCAAGATCTGACAATTTTTTTGAAAAACGTTTTTTTGGTCCAAAACTTGACAAAAACGTCATACTATACTATGTAGTACGTCATACTATACTATATCTCCAAAATGTGACCATTTTTGGAGAAAAAAAATTTGGTCCAAAATTGGACAAAAACGACATACTATACTATGTCGTCCAAGATCTGACAATTTTTTTGAAAAACATTTTTTTGGTCCAAAACTCGACAAAAACGTCATACTATACTATGTAGTACGTCATACTATACTATATTTCCAAAATGTGACCATTTTTGGAGAAAAAAAATTTGGTCCAAAATTGGACAAAAACGACATACTATACTATGTCGTCCAAGATCTGACAATTTTTTTGAAAAACATTTTTTTGGTCCAAAACTTGACAAAAACGTCATACTATACTATGTAGTACGTCATACTATACTATATCTCCAAAATGTGACCATTTTTGGAGAAAATTTTTTTGTCCAAAATTGGACAAAAACGACATACTATACTATGTCGTCCAAGATCTGACAATTTTTTTGAAAAACATTTTTTTGGTCCAAAACTTGACAAAAACGTCATACTATACTATGTAGTACGTCATACTATACTATATCTCCAAAATGTGACCATTTTTGGAGAAAAAAAATTTGGTCCAAAATTGGACAAAAACGACATACTATACTATATCGTCCAAGATCTGACAATTTTTTTGAAAAACATTTTTTCGGTCCAAAACTTGACAAAAACGTCATACTATACTATGTAGTACGTCATACTATACTATATCTCCAAAATGTGACCATTTTTGGAGAAAATTTTTTTGTCCAAAATTGGACAAAAACGACATACTATACTATGTCGTCCAAGATCTGACAATTTTTTTGAAAAACATTTTTTTGGTCCAAAACTTGACAAAAACGTCATACTATACTATGTAGTACGTCATACTATACTATATCTCCAAAATGTGACCATTTTTGGAGAAAAAAAATTTGGTCCAAAATTGGACAAAAACGACATACTATACTATATCGTCCAAGATCTGACAATTTTTTTGAAAAACATTTTTTTGGTCCAAAACTTGACAAAAACGTCATACTATACTATGTAGTACGTCATACTATACTATATCTCCAAAATGTGACCATTTTTGGAGAAAAAAAGATTTGGTCCAAAATTGGACAAAAACGACATACTATACTATGTCGTCCAAGATCTGACAATTTTTTTGAAAAACATTTTTTTGGTCCAAAACTTGACAAAAACGTCATACTATACTATGTAGTACGTCATACTATACTATATCTCCAAAATGTGACCATTTTTGGAGAAAAAAAATTTGGTCCAAAATTGGACAAAAACGACATACTATACTATGTCGTCCAAGATCTGACAATTTTTTTGAAAAACGTTTTTTTGGTCCAAAACTTGACAGAAACATCATACTATACTATGTAGTACGTCATACTATACTATATCTCTAATATGTGACCATTTTTGGAGAAAAAAAATTTGGTCCAAAATTGGACAAAAACGACATACTATACTATGTCGTCCAAGATCTGACAATTTTTTTGAAAAACGTTTTTTTGGTCCAAAACTTGACAAAAACGTCATACTATACTATGTAGTACGTCATACTATACTATATCTCCAAAATGTGACCATTTTTTGAGAAAAAAAATTTGGTCCAAAATTGGACAAAAACGACATACTATACTATGTCGTCCAAGATCTGACAATTTTTTTGAAAAACATTTTTTTGGTCCAAAACTTGACAAAAACGTCATACTATACTATGTAGTACGTCATACTATACTATATCTCCAAAATGTGACCATTTTTTGAGAAAAAAAACTTTGGTCCAAAATTGGACAAAAACGACATACTATACTATGTCGTCCAAGATCTGACAATTTTTTTGAAAAACGTTTTTTTGGTCCAAAACTTGACAAAAACGTCAGTCTATACTATGCAGTACGTCATACTATGCTATGTCTTCAAAATGTGACCATTTTTGGAGAAAAAAAATTTGGTCCAAAATTGGACAAAAACGACATACTATACTATGTCGTCCAAGATCTGACAATTTTTTTGAAAAACATTTTTTTGGTCCAAAACTTGACAAAAACGTCATACTATACTATGTAGTACGTCATACTATACTATATCTCCAAAATGTGACCATTTTTGGAGAAAAAAAATTTGGTCCAAAATTGGACAAAAACGACATACTATACTATGTCGTCCAAGATCTGACAATTTTTTTGAAAAACGTTTTTTTGGTCCAAAACTTGACAGAAACATCATACTATACTATGTAGTACGTCATACTATACTATATCTCTAATATGTGACCATTTTTGGAGAAAAAAAATTTGGTCCAAAATTGGACAAAAACGACATACTATACTATGTCGTCCAAGATCTGACAATTTTTTTGAAAAACGTTTTTTTGGTCCAAAACTTGACAAAAACGTCATACTATACTATGTAGTACGTCATACTATACTATATCTCCAAAATGTGACCATTTTTTGAGAAAAAAAATTTGGTCCAAAATTGGACAAAAACGACATACTATACTATGTCGTCCAAGATCTGACAATTTTTTTGAAAAACATTTTTTTGGTCCAAAACTTGACAAAAACGTCATACTATACTATGTAGTACGTCATACTATACTATATCTCCAAAATGTGACCATTTTTGGAGAAAATTTTTTTTGTCCAAAATTGGACAAAAACGACATACTATACTATGTCGTCCAAGATCTGACAATTTTTTTGAAAAACATTTTTTTGGTCCAAAACTTGACAAAAACGTCATACTATACTATGTAGTACGTCATACTATACTATATCTCCAAAATGTGACCATTTTTTGAGAAAAAAAACTTTGGTCCAAAATTGGACAAAAACGACATACTATACTATGTCGTCCAAGATCTGACAATTTTTTTGAAAAACGTTTTTTTGGTCCAAAACTTGACAAAAACGTCATACTATACTATGTAGTACGTCATACTATACTATATCTCCAAAATGTGACCATTTTTTGAGAAAAAAAATTTGGTCCAAAATTGGACAAAAACGACATACTATACTATATCGTCCAAGATCTGACAATTTTTTTGAAAAACATTTTTTTGGTCCAAAACTTGACAAAAACGTCATACTATACTATGTAGTACGTCATACTATACTATATCTCCAAAATGTGACCATTTTTGGAGAAAAAAAGATTTGGTCCAAAATTGGACAAAAACGACATACTATACTATATCGTCCAAGATCTGACAATTTTTTTGAAAAACATTTTTTTGGTCCAAAACTTGACAAAAACGTCATACTATACTATGTAGTACGTCATACTATACTATATCTCCAAAATGTGACCATTTTTGGAGAAAAAAAATTTGGTCCAAAATTGGACAAAAACGACATACTATACTATGTCGTCCAAGATCTGACAATTTTTTTGAAAAACGTTTTTTTGGTCCAAAACTTGACAGAAACATCATACTATACTATGTAGTACGTCATACTATACTATATCTCTAATATGTGACCATTTTTGGAGAAAAAAAATTTGGTCCAAAATTGGACAAAAACGACATACTATACTATGTCGTCCAAGATCTGACAATTTTTTTGAAAAACGTTTTTTTGGTCCAAAACTTGACAAAAACGTCATACTATACTATGTAGTACGTCATACTATACTATATCTCCAAAATGTGACCATTTTTTGAGAAAAAAAATTTGGTCCAAAATTGGACAAAAACGACATACTATACTATGTCGTCCAAGATCTGACAATTTTTTTGAAAAACATTTTTTTGGTCCAAAACTTGACAAAAACGTCATACTATACTATGTAGTACGTCATACTATACTATATCTCCAAAATGTGACCATTTTTTGAGAAAAAAAACTTTGGTCCAAAATTGGACAAAAACGACATACTATACTATGTCGTCCAAGATCTGACAATTTTTTTGAAAAACGTTTTTTTGGTCCAAAACTTGACAAAAACGTCAGTCTATACTATGCAGTACGTCATACTATGCTATGTCTTCAAAATGTGACCATTTTTGGAGAAAAAAAATTTGGTCCAAAATTGGACAAAAACGAAATACTATACTATGTCGTCCAAGATCTGACAATTTTTTTGAAAAACATTTTTTTGGTCCAAAACTTGACAAAAACGTCATACTATACTATGTAGTACGTCATACTATACTATATCTCCAAAATGTGACCATTTTTGGAGAAAAAAAATTTGGTCCAAAATTGGACAAAAACGACATACTATACTATGTCGTCCAAGATCTGACAATTTTTTTGAAAAACGTTTTTTTGGTCCAAAACTTGACAGAAACATCATACTATACTATGTAGTACGTCATACTATACTATATCTCTAATATGTGACCATTTTTGGAGAAAAAAAATTTGGTCCAAAATTGGACAAAAACGACATACTATACTATGTCGTCCAAGATCTGACAATTTTTTTGAAAAACGTTTTTTTGGTCCAAAACTTGACAAAAACGTCATACTATACTATGTAGTACGTCATACTATACTATATCTCCAAAATGTGACCATTTTTTGAGAAAAAAAATTTGGTCCAAAATTGGACAAAAACGACATACTATACTATGTCGTCCAAGATCTGACAATTTTTTTGAAAAACATTTTTTTGGTCCAAAACTTGACAAAAACGTCATACTATACTATGTAGTACGTCATACTATACTATATCTCCAAAATGTGACCATTTTTGGAGAAAATTTTTTTTGTCCAAAATTGGACAAAAACGACATACTATACTATGTCGTCCAAGATCTGACAATTTTTTTGAAAAACATTTTTTTGGTCCAAAACTTGACAAAAACGTCATACTATACTATGTAGTACGTCATACTATACTATATCTCCAAAATGTGACCATTTTTTGAGAAAAAAAAATTTGGTCCAAAATTGGACAAAAACGACATACTATACTATGTCGTCCAAGATCTGACAATTTTTTTGAAAAACGTTTTTTTGGTCCAAAACTTGACAAAA
The DNA here is from genome assembly GCF_963457635.1 of Microchirus variegatus. Taxonomy (NCBI): domain Eukaryota; kingdom Metazoa; phylum Chordata; class Actinopteri; order Pleuronectiformes; family Soleidae; genus Microchirus; species Microchirus variegatus. The sequence continues at coordinate 14,137,405 of NC_139818.1, read as the reverse complement.
ACGTCATACTATACTATGTAGTACGTCATACTATACTATATCTCCAAAATGTGAACATTTTTTGAGAAAAAAAATTTGGTCCAAAATTGGACAAAAACGACATACTATACTATGTCGTCCAAGATCTGACAATTTTTTTGAAAAACATTTTTTTGGTCCAAAACTTGACAAAAACGTCATACTATACTATGTAGTACGTCATACTATACTATATCTCCAAAATGTGACCATTTTTGGAGAAAAAAAATTTGGTCCAAAATTGGACAAAAACGACATACTATATACTATGTCGTCCAAGATCTGACAATTTTTTTGAAAAACATTTTTTTGGTCCAAAACTTGACAAAAACGTCATACTATACTATGTAGTACGTCATACTATACTATATCTCCAAAATGTGACCATTTTTGGAGAAAAAAAATTTGGTCCAAAATTGGACAAAAACGACATACTATACTATGTCGTCCAAGATCTGACAACTTTTTTTGAAAAACGTTTATTTAGTCCAAAACTTGACAAAAACGTCATACTCTACTATGTAGTACGTCATACTATACTATGTCTCCAAAATGTGACAATTTTTGGTGAAAAAAAATTTGGTCCAAAATTTGACAAAAACAACATACTATACTATGTCGTCCAAAATCAGACAATTTTTTGGAAAAACTTTTTTGGTCCAAAACTTGACAAAAACGTTATACTATACTATGTAGTACGTCATACTATACTATGTCTCCAAAATGTGACCATTTTTGGAGAAAAAGAAATTTGGTCCAAAATTTGACAAAAACAACATACTATACTATGTCGTCCAAAATCTGACAATTCTTTTGAAAAACTTTTTTTGGTCCAAAACTTGACAAAAACGTTATACTATACTATGTAGTACGTCATACTATACTATGTCTCCAAAATGTGACCATTTTTGGAAAAAAACAATTTGGTCCAAAATTTGACAAAAACGACATGTCGTCCAAAATCTGACCATTTTTTAAAAAAACTTTTTTTGGTCCAAAATGTGACAAAAACGTCAGTCTATACTATGTAGTATGTTATACTATACTATGTCTCCAAAATGTGACAATTTTTGGAAAAAAACAATTTGGTCCAAAATTTGACAAAAACGAAATTTTTTTGGTCCAAAACTTGACAAAAACGTCAGTCTATACTATGCAGTACGTCATACTATGCTATGTCTTCAAAATGTGACCATTTTTGGAAAAAAACAATTTGGTCCAAAATTTGACAAAAACAACATACTATACTATGTCGTCCAAAATCTGACAATTCTTTTGAAAAACTTTTTTTGGTCCAAAACTTGACAAAAACGTTATACTATACTATGTAGTACGTCATACTATACTATGTCTCCAAAATGTGACCATTTTTGGAAAAAAACAATTTGGTCCAAAATTTGACAAAAACGACATGTCGTCCAAAATCTGACCATTTTTTGGAAAAACTTTTTTGGTCCAAAACTTGACAAAAACGTTATACTATACTATGTAGTACGTCATACTATACTATGTCTCCAAAATGTGACCATTTTTGGAGAAAAAGAAATTTGGTCCAAAATTTGACAAAAACAACATACTATACTATGTCGTCCAAAATCTGACAATTCTTTTGAAAAACTTTTTTTGGTCCAAAACTTGACAAAAACGTTATACTATACTATGTAGTACGTCATACTATACTATGTCTCCAAAATGTGACCATTTTTGGAAAAAAACAATTTGGTCCAAAATTTGACAAAAACGACATGTCGTCCAAAATCTGACCATTTTTTAAAAAAACTTTTTTTGGTCCAAAATGTGACAAAAACGTCAGTCTATACTATGTAGTATGTTATACTATACTATGTCATCCAAGATCTGACAATTTTTTTGAAAAACATTTTTTTGGTCCAAAACTTGACAAAAACGTCATACTATACTATGTAGTACGTCATACTATACTATATCTCCAAAATGTGACCATTTTTGGAGAAAAAAAATTTGGTCCAAAATTGGACAAAAACGACATACTATACTATGTCGTCCAAGATCTGACAATTTTTTTGAAAAACGTTTTTTTGGTCCAAAACTTGACAGAAACATCATACTATACTATGTAGTACGTCATACTATACTATATCTCTAATATGTGACCATTTTTGGAGAAAAAAAATTTGGTCCAAAATTGGACAAAAACGACATACTATACTATGTCGTCCAAGATCTGACAATTTTTTTGAAAAACGTTTTTTTGGTCCAAAACTTGACAAAAACGTCATACTATACTATGTAGTACGTCATACTATACTATATCTCCAAAATGTGACCATTTTTTGAGAAAAAAAATTTGGTCCAAAATTGGACAAAAACGACATACTATACTATGTCGTCCAAGATCTGACAATTTTTTTGAAAAACATTTTTTTGGTCCAAAACTTGACAAAAACGTCATACTATACTATGTAGTACGTCATACTATACTATATCTCCAAAATGTGACCATTTTTTGAGAAAAAAAACTTTGGTCCAAAATTGGACAAAAACGACATACTATACTATGTCGTCCAAGATCTGACAATTTTTTTGAAAAACGTTTTTTTGGTCCAAAACTTGACAAAAACGTCAGTCTATACTATGCAGTACGTCATACTATGCTATGTCTTCAAAATGTGACCATTTTTGGAGAAAAAAAATTTGGTCCAAAATTGGACAAAAACGAAATACTATACTATGTCGTCCAAGATCTGACAATTTTTTTGAAAAACATTTTTTTGGTCCAAAACTTGACAAAAACGTCATACTATACTATGTAGTACGTCATACTATACTATATCTCCAAAATGTGACCATTTTTGGAGAAAAAAAATTTGGTCCAAAATTGGACAAAAACGACATACTATACTATGTCGTCCAAGATCTGACAATTTTTTTGAAAAACGTTTTTTTGGTCCAAAACTTGACAGAAACATCATACTATACTATGTAGTACGTCATACTATACTATATCTCTAATATGTGACCATTTTTGGAGAAAAAAAATTTGGTCCAAAATTGGACAAAAACGACATACTATACTATGTCGTCCAAGATCTGACAATTTTTTTGAAAAACGTTTTTTTGGTCCAAAACTTGACAAAAACGTCATACTATACTATGTAGTACGTCATACTATACTATATCTCCAAAATGTGACCATTTTTTGAGAAAAAAAATTTGGTCCAAAATTGGACAAAAACGACATACTATACTATGTCGTCCAAGATCTGACAATTTTTTTGAAAAACATTTTTTTGGTCCAAAACTTGACAAAAACGTCATACTATACTATGTAGTACGTCATACTATACTATATCTCCAAAATGTGACCATTTTTGGAGAAAATTTTTTTTGTCCAAAATTGGACAAAAACGACATACTATACTATGTCGTCCAAGATCTGACAATTTTTTTGAAAAACATTTTTTTGGTCCAAAACTTGACAAAAACGTCATACTATACTATGTAGTACGTCATACTATACTATATCTCCAAAATGTGACCATTTTTTGAGAAAAAAAAATTTGGTCCAAAATTGGACAAAAACGACATACTATACTATGTCGTCCAAGATCTGACAATTTTTTTGAAAAACGTTTTTTTGGTCCAAAACTTGACAAAAACGTCATACTATACTATGTAGTACGTCATACTATACTATATCTCCAAAATGTGAACATTTTTTGAGAAAAAAAATTTGGTCCAAAATTGGACAAAAACGACATACTATACTATGTCGTCCAAGATCTGACAATTTTTTTGAAAAACATTTTTTTGGTCCAAAACTTGACAAAAACGTCATACTATACTATGTAGTACGTCATACTATACTATATCTCCAAAATGTGACCATTTTTGGAGAAAAAAAATTTGGTCCAAAATTGGACAAAAACGACATACTATATACTATGTCGTCCAAGATCTGACAATTTTTTTGAAAAACATTTTTTTGGTCCAAAACTTGACAAAAACGTCATACTATACTATGTAGTACGTCATACTATACTATATCTCCAAAATGTGACCATTTTTGGAGAAAAAAAATTTGGTCCAAAATTGGACAAAAACGACATACTATACTATGTCGTCCAAGATCTGACAACTTTTTTTGAAAAACGTTTATTTAGTCCAAAACTTGACAAAAACGTCATACTCTACTATGTAGTACGTCATACTATACTATGTCTCCAAAATGTGACAATTTTTGGTGAAAAAAAATTTGGTCCAAAATTTGACAAAAACAACATACTATACTATGTCGTCCAAAATCAGACAATTTTTTGGAAAAACTTTTTTGGTCCAAAACTTGACAAAAACGTTATACTATACTATGTAGTACGTCATACTATACTATGTCTCCAAAATGTGACCATTTTTGGAGAAAAAGAAATTTGGTCCAAAATTTGACAAAAACAACATACTATACTATGTCGTCCAAAATCTGACAATTCTTTTGAAAAACTTTTTTTGGTCCAAAACTTGACAAAAACGTTATACTATACTATGTAGTACGTCATACTATACTATGTCTCCAAAATGTGACCATTTTTGGAAAAAAACAATTTGGTCCAAAATTTGACAAAAACGACATGTCGTCCAAAATCTGACCATTTTTTAAAAAAACTTTTTTTGGTCCAAAATGTGACAAAAACGTCAGTCTATACTATGTAGTATGTTATACTATACTATGTCTCCAAAATGTGACAATTTTTGGAAAAAAACAATTTGGTCCAAAATTTGACAAAAACGAAATTTTTTTGGTCCAAAACTTGACAAAAACGTCAGTCTATACTATGCAGTACGTCATACTATGCTATGTCTTCAAAATGTGACCATTTTTGGAAAAAAACAATTTGGTCCAAAATTTGACAAAAACAACATACTATACTATGTCGTCCAAAATCTGACAATTCTTTTGAAAAACTTTTTTTGGTCCAAAACTTGACAAAAACGTTATACTATACTATGTAGTACGTCATACTATACTATGTCTCCAAAATGTGACCATTTTTGGAAAAAAACAATTTGGTCCAAAATTTGACAAAAACGACATGTCGTCCAAAATCTGACCATTTTTTGGAAAAACTTTTTTGGTCCAAAACTTGACAAAAACGTTATACTATACTATGTAGTACGTCATACTATACTATGTCTCCAAAATGTGACCATTTTTGGAGAAAAAGAAATTTGGTCCAAAATTTGACAAAAACAACATACTATACTATGTCGTCCAAAATCTGACAATTCTTTTGAAAAACTTTTTTTGGTCCAAAACTTGACAAAAACGTTATACTATACTATGTAGTACGTCATACTATACTATGTCTCCAAAATGTGACCATTTTTGGAAAAAAACAATTTGGTCCAAAATTTGACAAAAACGACATGTCGTCCAAAATCTGACCATTTTTTAAAAAAACTTTTTTTGGTCCAAAATGTGACAAAAACGTCAGTCTATACTATGTAGTATGTTATACTATACTATGTCTCCAAAATGTGACAATTTTTGGAAAAAAACAATTTGGTCCAAAATTTGACAAAAACGAAATTTTTTTGGTCCAAAACTTGACAAAAACGTCAGTCTATACTATGCAGTACGTCATACTATGCTATGTCTTCAAAATGTGACCATTTTTGGAAAAAAACAATTTGGTCCAAAATTTGACAAAAACGACATGCTATACTATGTCGTCCAAAATCTGACAATTTTTTGGAAAAACGTTTTTTTGGTCCAAAACTTGACAAAAACGTTATACTATACTATGTAGTACGTCATTCTATACTATGTCTCCAAAATGTGACCATTTTTGGAAAAAAACAATTTGGTCCAAAATTTGACAAAAACGACATGTCGTCCAAAATCTGACCATTTCTAAAAAAAACTTTTTTTGGTCCAAAATGTGACAAAAACGTCAGTCTATACTATGTAGTATGTTATACTATACTATGTCTCCAAAATGTGACAATTTTTGGAAAAAAACAATTTGGTCCAAAATTTGACAAAAACAACATTTTTTTGGTCCAAAACTTGACAAAAACGTCAGTCTATACTATGCAGTACGTCATACTATGCTATGTCTTCAAAATGTGACCATTTTTGGAAAAAACCATTTGGTCCAAAATTTGACAAAAACGACATACTATACTATGTCGTCCAAAATCTGAATTTTTTTTTGGTTCAAAACGCCAGTCTATACTACGTCGTACTATTTTTTTAAATATATTTTTGGGCCTTTTTGCCTTACTGTAAGTTTTGTGGAGAGAGACAGGGAAGACCGCTTAGGAAGGGATTCGAACCAAGGTCATCTACAGCGATGTCTACAGCCTCAGCATATTGGGCAGGTGCTCTACCAACTGAGCCACCGCTGCCCCTTCGGTCCAAAATGTGACAAAAACCTTAGTCTATACTATGCAGTAAGTCATACTATACTATGTCTCCAAAATGTGACCATTTTTGCAAAAAAAAACTTGGTCCAAAATTTGACAAAAACGACATACTATACTATGTTGTCCAAAATCTGACCCTTTTTTTGAAAAACGTTTTTTTGGTCCAAAACTTGACAAAAACGTCAGTCTATACTATGTAGTACGTCACACTATACTATGTCTTCAAAATTTGACAATTTTTGGAAAAAAACAATTTGGTCCAAAACGTGACAAAAATGTTTTGGACCAAAACCAAAAAAATCTTTTCAAAACCAAATTTCTTTTTTCCAAAAATGGTCACATTTTGGAAGTATGACGTACTACATAGTATGACATGCTACATAGTATAGACTGACGTTTTGTCACGTTTTGGACCAAAAAAATGTCTTTCAAAAAAATGGTCAGATTTTGGACGACATAGTATAGTATTTCGTTTTTGTCAAATTTTGGACCAAATTGTCTTTTTTCCAGTATAGTCTAGTATAGTCTGACAAAAACGTCAGACTATACTATGTCGTACGTTATACCATACTATGTCTCCAAAACGCGACCATTCAAAAAAAAAAAAAAATGTCTATAGTATGTCGTCCAAAAATGGTAAAAATTGGTCAAAAACGTCATAGTATAGTATGTCGTCCAAAAATGGTCAAAAACGTCATAGTATAGTATGTCCTCCAAAAATGGTCAACATTGGTCAAAAACGTCATAGTAAAATATGTCGTCCAAAAAGTGGTCATATACATATATATATAAATATATATATAGATCACACACAAATAACAGAGTCAGAAAACAACTACAACAACACACAAACTACTACTATACTACTATGAATACTTCTACTGCATTGTGCATCACAATTCAAAAATATCTATCATCCCTTATTCATGATTTATTAATTCATAATTTCATTTAATTTATTGTTCAGCATGTAGAATTTAGAAACATTTATTGCTGAAGGTGTGTGTTGCAGTTTAATGTCCCTCACCTGACCTTTCCCTTCTATGTGTGTTGGACCAACAACAACACAACATGTAGCCTGCGTTTAGAATCATAAGCCATAAGATGATTTGGTTGTCTGTTGTTCACTATGGTAAAAACATGGTGGTGCAAAAATGGCGGCCTCCCTATGGAGCTGACCTGGCCCCCTGATTCAAATTTAAAAGGCACATTCCAAGGTTGTGAAAACAACAATTCATAAAATCAAGGTAAAATTAAGTATAATAATTTTCATTTCAATTTCTGCACAAGGAAAAATAATTTTCGACTGAATTTTACACACCTTTCATATGTTGGCCTAAGAAAACGTATTTGCTGCTTTTATTTTGAAGAGAAAAACATGCAGTTTCCGGTATAGACCTATGTCCATGCTCTGAGTTTTACAGTCTGCTCCGCCACACCTGCTCCTCCCTTGGAAACCTGTGGTGACCGCACAGGGGCGCTATGGCAACAACACACGTCACCCAAATGTTGTATTTTAATTTATTTATTAATGTATTTATTTTTGATTGAAAAGGTATTTTAGATTGAAAAACTGTGGGACAGCAGTGGTGCAGACATCCCTCAGAAAAGAAGGATTACAAGCAACGATGGGGAAGATTGTTTTGAAATCATTTTTTATATTGCTGCACTTCCTGCCTTATTATAGGCAGGTTTCAGGCTCTTACCTGAAACCTGTAAGAAGCCACTGCTTATTTTTCACAAAATAAAACTCACCTCTATTATGGGTGTTGCATCATTTTCCAACAGCTGGTGGCAGTGTAATCTCATATTTTTTGCTCTGATTTCCATGCTCAGCACCACACAGGCCAAAACTCTCAGTCTTTATCTAAACCAAGGAGCATCTGTTAAGACAAGACAACACAGAGATTTACTCTAATGTATTCATTTGATAACATTAAAAAGAATCATCAAATTGATAAATGTAACTCATGGCGGCAATCCACATGATAATAAAGCATCTGATCGGCTGCACAGTCAGATTTCATTGTCACAATCAGACGTAGACAAAAGGGAAACATTCTCTCTGTGCCATCTGACGATCAGTGATTTACTGCTCTGGAGCCTCTTCAGCTTCTCTATCTGAGTCTTTTTTTTTTTGTAAAAGTACACAGTGTATATGATGTTTTTTTGGGCACGTATAATTAATGTTATGTAGATTTTATGGAAATCTGCTGCAGTGAAGTGATCATTTGTCCCACACTTCCCAACATGACCAAAAATAACAACAAAACGGCAACGTGGCAGATATATATTCAGACACCGCCTACGACGTCACAGAGCCTTAACCAAGGGACACTTAAAGTAGGCCTGTGTACACACCTGCATAACAATGACACACTACTGTTTGTGAACAAGTGCAGATGCATGTGTTCATATACATGTGGTGACAAAGTCAAGTCTCTTCTGATGGAGGACAAAGGGAAACCTTGTGTCCAGTGGCCACATGGAACACAATATAATGAAACATCTATAAGTACAATAACAAACATCTTTCTTAGACACTCAACAAAAAACACAACGCAGAGATCTTCACAGTGTTTTAACAGATTACTGTGGATTATTAGTGGATAGATCATGGACTAAATTATGTTATTGAGATCAGTGAAATCCATTGATCTCATCCACTGACTTCACTGAGACTGTCCCACAACCCTTCAGACTGAAATATCTTGGAAACGACTGGATAAACCATGACTATTTTTATTTGAATGCTTATTAATAATCTTATTAATAATCTGACTCCTATACTGACAGAGAACCTCCTCATCCTCATGGTGATCCCCTCACTTTATACCGTTCACCACTTTGCTTTTGTCTGGTTAAATCAGACGACTATGGACAGCCGGTCAGTTCCTAATGCCACTAGATAGTAATTAAATTAAATAAATAAAAAAACTGATCACCAGCTGATCATCCTGTTTCTTTTTCCTTTTCCAAATCCACTCATTTTGTGTTGTGTTTTCTTCTGATTTGGATGCAATCTGTAAAACTGTTGACGATCAATAACAGGAACTCGCGATGACTCAGCAAGACCTTCAGATCGCTGGCCTCCCTGGTTTATGGTTTATTGTGGTTTATGACTAAACACCGCATATTAATTATCATACATGAACCGAGAGCCATTATTATTTAGTGTGACTTAAACCAGGCAGTTGAGTCAGCTGCTGCTGCTGCTGCTGCTGTTGTTGGCTTTTTGGGACAGAGAGCAGCAGCATATTAACCTCAGGCCTCAGAATTCATCCATTTGATCACCGTTTCTTCCCCCCCCCTGTACAGCCATTTAGCTCTAACTGTTACATGTCCCCTTTTTTGTGTGACACCTAAAGTGTGTCCTCTCTCTATCCTTCACCATCCTCTTGATGTCTGCATCTCTTTCTTCTTCTTTTTTTTGTTAGCGTGTCAGCCAGATGAGAGGAAAGGCATCACAGGAAGCATGAGAGCTCTCTGTGGGGACTTTGCCTCTTGGAGTAATAGAACGTCTGTGATCTCTCTTCTGCAGAATCACCACACTGTTTGTGTGTGTGTGTGTGTGTCTCCCATCGACACTTAGACCCTCCACGCTTTCGCTCTTTTTTTTTTATTGACGCTGCATTGCTTTTTCATGTCGGATTTCACAGTGTGTGAAATGTCACGGCGGCAGAATTGGACCCTGTGGAGTCCTTTAGCTCACCACTTCATTTATCTGCCTGTCAGAGGATGATTAGAGCGGTATAGTGGAAATGATTTCAAGGTTTCCAGTCAGGTTGTCTCTGCAGCCGGGGAAACGGATCCTCAAGTATTGACTGCAGGAGGAAAGAAAGCAAGTCAGACAAAACAAGAGAAATATTACAAGAGAGAAAAGAAGCAGACATTTTTCATCAGCCCTGCAGTGATCTGGGTTAGTAATGGTGTTTCCTGCTGCCCCAGCATGGAAGCAGTGACATTAATGGGCAGCAGCAACCAGTAATGAGTCTGTAAAAATGCGATTTAGAGCTTTACTGATCCGTTTCCATACCAACTGTCTTGTCTGTGGGGATTGGATCCTCTAAATATTTTGGGGGGCACGAGGAAAGTGTGTAATGGGATTTCAGGAAGTACCTCTGGGTGGATTCATAATGAGAAAACCTTTGTGTGTGTGTGTGTGTGTGTCTGTTTTAAGTTAATCCAAGTTCTTCCTTTGGGGAAATCAAGCATGATAGACAGACAGAGAGCATGTTAGCATGTAGTGATGTTGAGAGTGTCGTGAAATCGCCTGACCAACCCACCCCCCCCAATCCTCCTCCTCCTCTTCCTCCTGTGTTCGTATTTTTCACTTATTTGTCATTTTGCACTTCCTTTTGTTCTGGACCCACACACATACACACATACACACACATACACACATACACACATACACACATACACACAAACAGCCAAGGATGGGAGATTTACTTGCACTGAGAGGTGCAGGAGGGTTGCCATGACAACAAGCACAAAAAAAAAATACTCCACGCGATGCCAACTCTCATCCAATATCACATATGGCCTTGCATTGGATGGAAGACAAAAGCGCTGGCAGAAGCAAGAAAGCATGCATCTGTGTTTGTGTGTGTGCGTGTTTTCCTGTCGCAGTGGGGACCAAAAAAATGTACAGACCTGTCTTTGTGGGGACACTTTGACCTTGTGGGGACATTATTGTCTGGTTCTCATGAGGTTAAAGGGCTTTTTAGGGGTTAGGACCTACTTTTAGGATAAGGGTTATGTATTTAGTTGTGATGGTTAATGCATTATGTCCATAAGGATTTCTCACAGAGTGTGTGAAATTAAGAATAAGAGAAATCAGTGGTGGAAAAAAAAAACAAGAGAGATGAAAAAAGATGATGATTATGATAGTATACGTTGGGTTTTGATTGGAAACGGTAAACTTTTAAGACATTAACCAGCAACATCAAAGGCATCATCATCAGAGGATAACGATTAGGATTATGAAAAAGTTTAATTTCACAGATAATCTCCAGCCCTGGGGCCTGTGTGTAAAACAAATCTGAAATATGCGTTCAGCTAATCTCCCTTCAACAAGCTTCAGGGGATTGATGCTAAAAAACAGAGCAGATATATTCTGAACATGAACGTTCCTAAGAAGAAGAAGAAGAAGACGACACATGAAATCAGAATATGAGAGGGAAATGGATCTGGGTGAAGGAAAGGCTGAAACAGGCTGAAAAGAACAGACTGACAGACAGACGTCCACTGTTCACATGTTTTCCGTTGTGTGGAGCAGAAAAGACGTAGCCGACGTGGCATCAAAGCATTGTGCTGCTGATACAGCAGACAGGAGAGATGATGGATGCGGAGTGGGTGTTCTGCATGGAGGAGAGAAAGGACCAATGTCTGAGAACACACTTCTCTGTGGACATCATTCTGCACGTGGCTGCCAAGTCTGAGGCTTAATTTGAGTTTGCATACTGTAGTTACTGAAAGAACTGTGTGTGCGAGCACATAACCAAACAATAATGTTCTCTGTGATGTAGGTTTTGATGACTGTAATGACACCAAAACAGAAACATCCATCCATTTTCTACCGCTTTATCCTCCACATAAGAGGGGGGGGGATAGGGTGATAGACGAGGTCACATTGTGAACAGGTTGCCAGTCCATCACAGGGACACATCAATCAACCATTCACTCTCACACTCACGTCTATTAGTGTCCAATTTAGCTTTATTTCCGACTGTGGGAGGAAACGGTAGAATCCGAAAAAAACCCACTCACACACACGGGGAGAACATGCCAAAACAGAAACAGTTCATCAAAAACATCACACAGGCAGAGAGTCAATTACTCAGCATCCTGCTCATCCTCCACAATCATGTTGTCTATAATTGTCTCAACTGAATTCACTCTGGAAACAGATCATTTTGACACTGATATATATATATATTTTTATTTTCATTTTAACCAACCATGAAAACACACCTGAGCCAAGGGGGATTGAACTTGTGAAATTTGGAAGTTCAAAAGTAAAATTAAAACTGTCTTTTTTGTGACTTTTGCACAAGTATCGCCACTAATCATAATAAATCATAACTTTGACTCAACAACACATCAGAAGACAAACCCCCCCCCCCCCCAGGATGTCCATATAAGGACTAACATTTACCAAGGGTGCACCTGCAGCACTGATCTGTGCTGTGTGAGCACTTTTTCCACTCATCATCCTTTTCTTTGTACTGGTGAATTCCATCTGGAGATGTGGCTTCTTCCTCTTCACTTGCTCTGACAGCTCAGGTTCCGGTGACATGGATCTTCCAGCATGTTTCCGGTTGTGGAATGAACCTGGGGGTTGTCCTTCCCTCTTCTCTATACACATGAAAACATATCTAAACATAATGCTTTGTGGGTCTTAAATCCATGTCTATTGCTCTGGTGCCTTTTGAGAAGATCAATGTGCAGATGAAACAAACATGATAAAGATCCTCAACAGTTAACAGTCTCAAGCTTTTCCGGGTGAAGAGGTGCACGCTCCTCGACTGGTGGTCAATACAATCACCTGACCTCAGGCTGCCTGATCCGTGTGCCACACGCTGAAGCCCTGACCCCTGTCTTGACCCCACAGAAAGGAAGAGCTGTAGTGAAGCTGTGGGAGATTCACAAGAGAACAAGTCTGTGACTACAAGATTGATCACTAACTTAAAAAAAAAAAAAAAAAAACTGTTAAAGCTGAGACTTTTCTCTTTAATGTAGTGTCATGTTGAAGCACAAAACACAGAATGTAAAACACACAGGTTACGGACCTCGTTCTATAGAAGCAGATACTGCACATCAGCAACTTATTAGTGTCGTCAATCAACCAATGGTGATTACATTCAGTAATAAATGACACTTATTTACAGCAGTAATGGAGTTAATTTAAGTATACGCTAAGAGGCTTTGCTTTTGGTGCAGCCAGCTGGAAAAAAATAAAGCTGAGCAGATCACTTCTGTCCAGAAACACAGTCCAACTGCTGAGTTAAGACACACACCCTGGCAGCTGACTCGGGTTTTTGTCTCATGCTGATCGCAAATTCTTCCTCTTGGATCAGCTTCAAATACAACATTTGCAAGAGACAAACTCCCGAAACCGTTCTGTCTTCATTTCAGAGCCAGTTTTGAATGTTTCCTCACAAAGTTGATTATGTCTCATCATTTTTAACAAAAGCGGGAAAACGTTAAGGGCTAAGATTTGTAAACAAGGTTAAGGTTAAGGTTAAGGTTAAGGTTAAGGTTAAGGTTAAGGTTAAGGTTAAGGTTAGGCAGTAGGAATACCATTCATAAAGCATTAATAAAACATTATCCCTGACCTTAATCAGGAAATGTATTAAGAGTGTCCTCAGTAAGAATGCTGCACAACTCGGTTTTAGGGCTAGGTTAAGTATTTAGTTGTGCTGGTTAAGGTTAAGTTAAGTGGGTATGGATGAATGAAGAGGAAGCCAGCAGGGATAATGCTGTGTTCAGGATGTGTCCTAAAGAACCAAAGTCAATTCAGTGTCCTGAGAAAGATAGCTGTGCAAACGTTGTGCCAGTTAGTCCCAATGGAGCAGAACCTTAATTTTAGGTTGAGGTTAAGGTTTAACTGGTTATGCTTAAAGTTAGGATTAAGGGTTGCCAATAAGGCTGTGCAATTTGATGGACGTGTGAATTTGCTAACTCATAAGAAGCTCTCTCTCTCTGTGTTTTCTTGCATGTGTTGCTTTGTGAGGACCAAAAAATGTATAACCCATAGGTAATGAGGACATTTTAGGCTGGTCTGCAAAAACTTTAAAGGGTTTGTTGAGCGGTTAAGACCTGGTTTTAGGGTTAGGGTTAGAATTGTGATTATGTTTAGGGTGAGGGTTAAGGTTAGACATTTAGTTGTGATGGTTAAGGTTAGGTTAAGGGACTAGGGAATGCATTATGTCTATGAGTGCGTTTACATGCACACTAAAGAACAGATTACCGGCAATAATCGGGTAACTGGAATAAACCGTTGAAGGTGTGTACATGTCTCTAAGAGATCAGATTATTGATATAAACCTACAGGTTTTTCAAAAACCGATAACGGCAATATAATGAAATCCGTTTATTCCTTTTACATGAGCACTTGAATAACAAGATAACTACAAAAACCTGATAATAATCAGTGTTTTTTTTAGTGTGCATTTAAATGTGCTCAATATGAATGAGTTGGCTTTTGAGGGATAAGACTTGGTTTTAGGGTAAGATTAAGGGTTAAGGTTAGGATTAGGTTTTTCCTTGTGATGGTTAAGGTTGAGGTTCGTGGGTATGAATGAGTGTCCTCACAATGAATGATGTACAAGTGTGCGCGTGAGAGAGCGAGTGATAGATGGATAGGGAGAAAAAGAGAGAGCCTGAGTGAAATAGTGTTGAGCTCTGCAAAAACCAAGCACCGCTCTCTCTCTCTCTCTCTCTCTCTCTCTCTCTCTCTCTCTCTCTCTCTCTCTCTCTCTCTCTCTCTCTCTCTCTCTCAGTGTGTGTGTGTGTGTGTGTGTGTGTTTGTAGAGCCCCACCCTGCATCCTTGTGCGTGCATCATCATCACCACCACCACCATCATCATCATCATCATCACACACCACGTTTCTTCCAGCAGGAGAATAATAACGGTTCACCTCACGGAGATGGAACATCAGCCTCCTCCTCCTCATCATCAACATCATCATCTGTGGCTATGACACGGACACACCGGGCGGGAAGGATGACTCTGAGCAGCCGGGAAATGTTGTGCTTGATCGGCACCATGAGCCTCTGGCTGCCGCTGCTGGCGGAGGTACGTGTACAGGAGCTGGAGCATGTCTTACAATAATGTTCTGATTATATTGTTCTTCCATGTCACGCTTTGGTGATCTGTGCTGCGTTTTAGAAAAAAAAAGAAGAAAAAAAAAGAGGAAAATATTGATTTAATGTATTTTAGAGGTAATTAATAATTCTGACAGGTGTAACAGAAGCTGTGGTGGCCTTTACTGTATATCACAAACGCCAGGTTATGGAACAATAGTGCAGTCGTGCTTGTGTGTAGTCTTGCTTGTGAGGACGCATTCCCAACAAAAGCAGGTGCAGCTCGGGCCGATAAAAGAGCACAAACACCTGTGATCGGTCATTTAGACAATTAATGGTGAAACTGGCATCACAGCGCGCGCTTTGACGCACGGCACACGCACGCACATAGTCATGCACAATCCCCCATCACCCCCCCCCCCCGTCCGTCCCTCTCCATCCTTCTACCCCCTCCTCCCTTCCTTCCTTCGGTGTGTGTATCATGAGAGGAAGCCTCTGCCCCGCGGTGATGTTGAGAAATGGAACCTGTCCGGGCGGTTAAAGCTTGTCACAGCGCGTGAGCACGCACGCACGCACGCACAGTGGAGCAGATGTTGGTGTCAGAACCAGGCAGCAGCTTCACAATCTTGGACTTCTCCTCCTTGTGCTGACTCAGCATAGTAGATCACAAATGAGCTGGGGGAGAAAAAGCATCAATTATATAGTTAATAATAAGAAACACAAATGTTTTTGCTTTATTTTGCTCATGCATTGTGTGTGTGTGTGTTGTGTTTTAAATGTGCACTGTGTGGCCCCGCATGTGTAGAAGTCATTAGTGGAGAACAGTGTGCAGGATTTAATTAGAGCCACTAACACTGGGAGCAGCAGTGCGTGGAGCACAAATAGCACTTTCTGCATTTTCATTCCAACTTCACCAGACAAATCTTCTCATCAGGGGACCTTGAATGCAGCAGCACTGTGTTTGTCAGCATCACTAGGACAGGAAGGAAACAGTGAAATCTGTTTAACAGCATGCATCACACCCAACATAACTGTATTCTGAGGCGAAAATATATTTTTGCACTCCCCTGTGCTGAGAAATAGGTGCTAGCTCACTCAAAAACATGGCTGTCAGCAGGGACATGAGTAAGGACTGATTGAATAAAAGGTCCACTTCAAAAAAAACCTACATCAGCTTAAGTGTAAACTATCTTTAGGACAGGTTTTTCTACTTTATCTCACAGTCCCACCGCTTTTCTTTGAGCGGAAATTGAAGTTTGTGTTGCTTTTGTGCCAAAGTCCTTATATAAAATCATCAATTTTACCACACACAAAAAGACTCTTCTTCAGATAGCGGTCCAAAATCAGCGTTTTCCTAGTGTGCTCACTGGCAGCTGTGATTTTGCTGAGAACGTGTTTGCTTTCTCTCGTGCAACTCAGGGCGCAATCACCTGTTAGTAACACAATTACATTGTACATGCGCACTTCAAAAGCCCTGAACTATCCCCTTTAAGCTCCTGTCTATCTGCGCCCGTCCTTCCCTCTCTGTGTGTGTGTGTGTGTTTGTTTATGTGTGTGCAGGGGTGGCAGGTGTGAGAGCATCATGAATGATTAGTGCCGTAATGGAGCTGATAGTGTGACTGATATGGATGGAGATATCAGCTCACATGTTCACTCTGACAGGTCACATTCTCCTGCTCTAATATCATTAGGTTGAGCAATGTCCTCTGGAATGTGTTTGCATACTGCTTTCAGATCAGTGTGTGTGTGTGTGTGTGTGTGAGTGTGTGATTTTAAAGAGAATAACCACAAAAAACCCACAGCGCAGGACTCACCTATGTCAAGGTGAAATGTGTTGTAATTTGTTGCCCTCACTACAGATTATTCCACAGAGTCTGAGTGTGTGTGTGGGTGTGTGTGTTTTGTACGCGCGTGTGTGTGTGTGTGTGTTTTGTCTTCTCCACCTCTTTCAGGTCCCCGCTGTGTCGACGTGTGAACTGATTTTCTGAAAATGAAAGCAACACACCCCCACTGTCAGATATCAACTGACGCTGTCTCGTGCTATTTGCGCGTGCACACGTGCATTTGTGAGTTTTACGCTGCACACTTTGTACCTGGGCGTCTTACATTAGTAATATTTCTTCCCTTTGACTGGGGGATCCCTGCTGTCAGCGACTAGACTCATTCACAAAATGTGAAAGAAATCCTACATTTGTATATCGAGACCAGACGTCCCAAGCTCGCCTGAGGCCCTTTAATTGATTTAATATCAAGTTATGATGAGCTATTTCTATATGTTGTTTTTGTCGACGCATTCATTTTACATAAAATACTTACTGAAAAGTTGTTGTGTTACCCAAAAGTGGTTCCCTCCTGACAAGAACACATACGAATTATACAATCTAGGCTAAAGATCACATGCACATGAGATAAAAACCTAAATGTGTATTTTTGTACACGGATTAATCCTTTAAATTAATCTCCTCTTTGCTGAGAATCATCAGATTTGTCAGATCTCTCCGAGTCAGTGTTTCTCCGTGTCATTCTTCATTTGATGGCAATTACAAATGGGCTGCAAGGAGGAAAAACAACAGCCCTGGTTGTTAATAAAAAACACAACAAAAACTTATGTTAATCTGACAGAGGCTTCTGCTTGTTGTAGCAGAACGACGACTGGCAGGAACAAAGGTAAAAAACATCCTGCCTCTTATTATTGATGGTAATTCTTACACCGTGACCACAATAATAGCCTAACCTCGCATTGTCTACAGAAAGTACTCAGACAAGATTACTGCGCTTTACAAGGTTGTTGCTTTTTAAAGTGAATAAACTGAAAGTTTGTTCCATCAGCCCACACTCATTAACGTACAATGCCAAAGTAAAACTATTTAAGCCTTATTCTTTCATGCATTAAGTACAGCAGAGAGTCGTCTTGGGTGAGTCTCTAAAAGCTTTGCACATAATGGATTTTATGGAGTTTATTCCATTTTCCATCTCAAACTGCAGAAGATTTGACGGGAAGTGTCTGTGAGCTGCTGTTTTCATGTCTCTGTGCAGAGATGGGTCAGGGACTTGTCCTTAAATCTGCTCCGGCATCATTTTGTCGTCGTCATCCGTTCCCTAAAACAACTCGGGTCACATTACATTGGAGCAGTTGCTCTTGAAGGACCTTTCTGTCCTAGTTGTTCCCTCAGTTCTGACCATTCCTCCTATCCATGCTGCTGAAACACAACCTCAGAGCATGATGGTATCATCCATGTGATGAGCAGTACCTGGTGGTCGCCCATCACTGGAGGTTTTTTGACCTCATATTTTTGAATTGCATTTTTGCGAACCCTAAGCACAAAGTCACTTCCTTATACACAAAGTACATCAATCAATCAATGTTTGATTGAAGTCCTGTTAAGACAATCTTGTCCCATCTCAAGCTCTGTAGCTGCTTTCAAATATGCACTAAACTCAGAATACAAATGTCTAAAGACGTTGCTGTGGACATTCTCCAGAGAGTCTCCAGCCAGCTCCATAGGCGTGATGTTCACGTAAGCTGGACATGCTAGAGGTGAGAAAACAACTTCCTGAGATAGTCTCTTCCTGGCAGACGTGTCAGAAGGTCTGGATTCAATTCTCCAGATGTTGCCCATTAACGTGATGAGTGTTTGTTGGATTCTTGGTCACCTCGTTTCCCTCCATCCATGCCCAGTCACTCCAGTTTGTTTTCCGACCTTCTTCCTCTCTTCACACCGATTTAGGCCACCGTGCTCCTGGGAACAGTGGAAATAGTTTTCGTAACCTTTCCCTCGATCTGAGCCTCACCTCATTCTAACCACAGCGGCCATTTCTAAAACTATGTCAGTTAATTCAAGTTTGCCACGAGGAGTCAAGCTCCAGACTCGTCTCAAGGAAAAGTGAGATGATTTAGAGCAAAAAAAAAAAAAAAACGTCCTAACAGCAAACACATGCTTTCAGTTTGTCATGCATTATTGATCGTTTTAGCTCACTGGCCACATTCATGTCACAGTGGTGCAAAAAGAACCCGATGTTACATAAACATGACCATTTCCAGGGGCTTGGCATGTGGGGGATTTAAAATAATGTGCATTTTAATTTGCGATTGCCTTCATATTGGAGTTTGGAGACACATTTCAGTTGGACATTGACCTGAATTCAATCTTTCAAGGTGAAAGCTCACATGTCATTATATGACATGGATATTGCAGTAATGATAGAGGTGGCAGATATGAATACAGTCACATGAATTATTCATATTCATAGTGTCCTGCTGATAGGGAAGGCATCATATCAGAAAAACAGTCACTGGGTTATTTCAATGACAAAGTCTATATCTGGTTTGGAATACTCCATTTGTGGAAGATCATAATCACAATCAAAGTTTAAAATAACAGTTTTCAACTCCAGACAGAGGCTAATCTTGGTTTTAGTCAAGAAATGTATGTTACCCCACAGAGTTATAGTGTGAGATTCAGTCTAAATTGCTGTTTCATGTTCCATCAGTCATTAAATCTGACATTTTGTTGATAATAGCTGATTTCTTGTTAGAGGGCGATATTGTTTCAGCTTTAGTTTGGCACCTACTGAGCCATTAACATTAACTTGTGCTATAGCGCCTATAATACATCCGAAACAGAGTAAATGCAATCTTCGATTTGAACTTGACCCCCTACCATAGGAACAGAGCAATATTGAACAAGGTGATTAGCAGTGATTTCCACCTCCAATGAAGGGCTGAACTGCGACTGTTTATTTATTTTCTCGGCTGGAGGTCGATGTGTGTGCACCGCGTCTCCCGAGATATTCTGCTCTTTAACAAACGAATCAGAAAACACCACAGTCCCACAGTGTGTGTGTGTGTGGGGCCGAAACAGCCTGGTAATTTTCTTCCAGCTCGTCTAATTTGGTTTGTGTGTCTCTCTGTGTGTGTGTGTGTGTGTGTGTGTGTGTGTGTGTGTGTGTGTGTGTGTGTGTGTGTGTGTGTGTGTGTGTGTGTGTGTGTGTGTGTGTGTGTGTGTGTGTGTGTCTGCAGGTGGTGTCTGAGGACAGCTACTTAAACGAGGTGCAGAACTCAGGTAAGTGAGAGCGAGAGGTGTTACTCCAAATACAAATATACTATTCTCACCTTCTCCGTCACTCCTCTCCTCCTACACCACCTTTTTACTTGGCTGCCCCCCCCCCACCCATATCCAGTTTAACCCACATTCTGACTCAGACGCTCATGACACCCCCTCTCCTGCTGCCTGTCCTCCTCGTCTTTACTGTACCCACTCATCTCTGCTCCCTTTTCTCAGCTTTACCTCTCCTCTTGCCTCCAGCCTGAAACCCCCCCCCGCAGTTAATTTCCCCCTTTTCTGTGTCTCTACGTCCCTGATAAGAGTGGTTGGGGGTGGGGTAAGGAACTCCTCCTACTCTGGTTTGGCTCCAGTGCTGAAATATCTCTTACGTGGAAATTATGTGCAAAATATATTTTGTTGTGTCCCACAAAACCCAAAATCCCCCCCCCCCCAAAAAAAAAAAAAAATCAATTTTGATTACAGTGTGTGTTTTGTGTAGACGATGCCTCTGCACTCACACACACCCCATTCAGCAAACCTCCAAGTGTGAACCGTGTCAAATACTCATTGTGGCTGGGAAATGGATTATAGAGCAGGGAGGCTGAGCGTTCCCATGGCGATGGGCAGAGTACCGTTGTCGTGGCAATAAGGAGGGTGTTAGCAGCAGCAAGGTTTTTTTTTTTTTTTCCTGTGTGTGTGTGTGTGTGTGTGTGAACTCTTTGGGTGTTGAGATGAATTAAAGAGCTTGACTGAGATTTACAGGCTGCGGATGAGGGAGCAGGAAGTGAAATGCAGCGAGTAATTTAATGACGAAAAACCACACATGAAACACACACATATTTAAATGTAAGGTTTAAAATGTCCTGCTTCCCCTTTATGGTGGTTATGGTTGGAGAAACACAATAAAAAACATGGCTGGTGTGGTTACATCATACTTTATTACTTGATTAAAATTTCATCAAGCTGACATCAAATTTTTACGTATAGAGTATAAGACGTGTTTTTATTTATTCATTTAGAAAATCATCAGGTGTAGGCACAAGAAGATAATAAATGCTGACATGAAAGAACATGGAGATGTTATAATATTTGCCACACTATAACGTTACATTTAAATTAGAAGGTAAGTTATGTAGTTTTGATGTTACAGCGTAGATATAAGTGGCAAAGAAAATTATAGGGCTAATGTGTCGATGCATTTAGATGTGGATTTTAACACTTTAAATACCACTTTTGGCATTTGTAAGTTGCAGACTAAAGTTCTCAATATATTTTGTTCATTTCCATCTTTTATTATATAATTACAAGTATTTGTTTAATTTAATTTATACTGTCTTATGTGTGCACTTATTTGTGAATTAATCAGGTGTTTTTTTGTAGTGCTGTGCAACAGGATAACGCGCGTTAACGCATGACACGTTTCCATGACGACTGACCGGAAAAAGACGCACATGACGTCATGTTTACGTGCTGCGACACCGGAGTCCAGGCACCGCTTACCAGTTAGCTCCGTTAGCCGCATTAGCTCCTTTTAGCGCCGTTAGCGCGCCTACAGTCGAACTGGAGCGGTCTGTTTATGAAACGAAAAGAGCAGCGCTACAAATAACCAGCGTACCTGTGTACCGCATATGTGTATTATGTATTAGAGTTTATTTTGTGCAGCTCAATTAGCTTCAAATGTTGTTGCACTTTTGCACATTGCAATTGTTTTATTTTGTTACTTTTTCCACCTATTAGCATTTTGAAAACTAAGAGAAACCAACCATTTAAGATTAGAGCCGATATCAGGGTAAGACCCTGTCTGGCATTGTGATGATGTAACACAGCTGCAAATCCCTCAGAAGCATTGTGCCATTTACTGTTTTATTACTGCCGTTGATTTAGGGCCCCAAAATCTAATTTTGCTCACGGCCACATGAAGGCTTTGGCCGGCCCTGAGATGTATATAAATATCATTATAATACGGTTGTTTGTATGCCGCTTATAATATAATATAATATAATATGATATAATGATGGATGCAGGACGAAATCAAGGAAATTTATGAAAGGAATGAATGGTATGTAATTAATTAACATTCAATGTTGAAATTAGAATTCAAAGCAAAAGGTGTGGATACTAAAATTAAAGATGCTATAATCTTTTGGATTGTCGGGCATAAAATGAGCCCCTTTATCCCTGCTTCACCTCATGAACACATTTGTGAAAGAAAGACATTTATTCACAGTGATGCAACAAATAGGACTAATAGACTGCTTCTCTAGCATACATTGACATTTTCTCCTAAAATCTCTCACAAACACAATTATTACCACAACAAGACCCGTGTCAAATATGCTCAATCAGCAGAACTTATTATTTTAAGAATTTTTATTTAGAAAAAACTGTCTTCAGTGTCAAAGACACATTAAAAGATACTGCTCCAAACTTCGGTCCATCACTTACTCTGATGTCACCCATCAGTCAGGAGCTTAATTTGTTATGGCAGCCACTTTAAAATGTTCGATGTCTCTGCAGCGAGTACAGAAACGGACCAATATTTGATTTCACAAACTGTAGCATCTGTTGTTTGCTCTCTGCGTGTCATCAAGCAGGTGTTCAAACAGAATCAACATTATTCAATAAGTCAACGCCCAACAGCAGAGCTGAAACATTGACTGAATTGACGAATGAGTCTACAGACCTTAACTATAAGAATAGTAACGTAAAATAACTATGTATATGGGTTTATATATATATATATATGTGTCACTTCACACGCTACTGTAAAAGCAAGGTCAAATAAATACTTATAGTATAGTTTTGCAGTGAAAACTTTTTTTTGTAATTAATCCTGACTCTATGAAACCAACGTACGACAGACCGGGACAATGACCAGTGGAGCTAAGTTTGATCCATATTCATTATCACAAGGGTTGAAATATGGATAAAGCTTCTCGTTGAAGAAACACTCAGTAAATGAGTAGATAAGCGTGGCTGTCTGCACATCATAGAATGATACTTCACCTTCTGCAAAGTCCACAAACACTCCAACCCGCTCTGTTTTCCCCAAGTATACGGTTTCTCCTGGAGAGCTGAAGACTTCAAACCTGTCCTTCTCAAACCGGATGGCCCAGAGTCCAGAGTGGGGGCTTCGAGCAGGAACCCGTCTCCTCTGGATAGAAGCTGTGGCGATACCCAGAGACCATTCAGTCTTTTGACTCATAAACACCTCAAAGTAAAACTTGCCTGATGAAAAACCTTTGTCTCCCAGAACTGCGAGATGTTTCCTGAACATGCTTGGCTTCAGCTCCTGGACACTTATCAAAACTGCGCCCATGTTGTATCTCACTTGTTTCCCATCGTCAGATAAAATGAGCCGCGGGTGAGCAGTGTCGCGGTCCAGCACAATGTTCTGCTCATACTGCTGAAGGTATCTCAGCGCGGCAACGTTTGACGTGGAGAACGTGTTTATGTCTGCGGTCATTTTATTCAGAAGTGTCCGCAGCTGCGACGTGAAGCTGCTCAAAGACTTCTGCATGTGACGGATCTCTGAGGTTCTGTTAAAGTTGACCTTGGACAAGTCCATGAGGAACGTCGGGGGGGATGAGTTTGGGAAGTTCTGGAGGAAACGGAGCTGGTCGTCAGTCCGTCTTAGCTCCATCATCTCCACCTGCTTCCTCTGCAGCTCAATCACCTCCTGCTCCATCCTGCTTATCAACTCTTCTGCCTCTTCTTCTGCTGTTCTTTGCTTCTCCTCGATCACTTTCACAAGCTCCTCCTGGCTCTTCTGGATCTCAGACACCAGTGCCGTTAATTCCTGCACGCTGCTGTCTATCACATCTCTGGTCTCCGTCTTGCTGTGTTTTAGTGACTCCTTCATGGCACTCACTTTCTGTTGCCTTTTCTCGATCATCTCCTGCACGATTACCTCCCTGTCTCTCAGCTGATACTTGATATCACTGTGAGCTTGCTGAACAGACACAACATTGTGGCTCGCGTGCTGCGAAGCGGCACAGACGTCGCACAGCAAAACACCGTCGTCTCTGCAAAACATGGCGAAGAAGTGGTTGTGCTCCTTGCAAATCCTGTCCTCCAGGCTCACCACGGGGTCCACCAGCGTGTGTCTCCTCAGGCCTGCGGCTCTATGATGAGGCTCCAGATGATCGCTGCAGTACGAAGTCTGACACTCCAAGCAGGATTTGACAGCCTCGTGCTGGGTGTCAGTGCAAATATGACACAGCACCGCACAGCCAGAGTTATCTTTCGGCCGGGCCGGACTGCAGACGTGAGCATCTGTCGTACGGAGCGACGTAAACTGCGACGCAAGCTCTGAAATGAAAGTGTTGACCTTGAGATTGGGCCTCCTTTCAAACGTCTCCTGGCAGATCGGGCAGCGACAGACGGGGTTGCTGTTCCAAGAGGTTGTGAGACAGGACATGCAGAAGTTGTGTCCACATGGAGTGGTGACTGGTTGAGTGAACGTGTCCAGGCAGATTGGACAAAAGAACTGCTCCATAGATAAGAGATGAAGGTTGGAGGCCATTTCTAAAAAGAAAATAAATATAGTATAAATGATTTTCATAGGTCGGACTTGCAAATATAAATCCACTGCAGATCTATGATAGTTGTCCACAGATTGACATTAAACTGAACAACTGTCTTAATAGTCACGTTAACACTTTACATGGGCAAATAACTATATTTGGTAACTTCTGCAGACATCCGCGTTACCGCAGCAGAGAAGAAAGAAAGTAGAAAGGCAGAAAGTATGGTCATATGGCTCCTGCATCTACAGTAAAAGCTTTAAAAACTAATGACGGTAAGTTGATGAAATCAACCAGGTGTGTTGGAGCAGGGGAAAAACATGGAGGACAGGTGTCTCTGAGGACCAGAAATGGGAAACACTTTCTATAATACTCTAAAATAATGTTCCTATTGAATTGAATGACATTTTTGTTGTATATTCGTATACTCTTTTTACCACAGGAGGGCAAGGAACCATATATGGTGCCTTCATGGACCTTGATTTTCTACATGAAAGTAAAACAATCTAAAAAAAAAAAAAAAAAAAATCTGGTAACGCTTTCTTTTACAGTCCCCTAATTACCTGGTATTTAGCTGGTAAATTCATGGTAACACTAAAGTGTTGCTAGGTAATTACCAAGGGTAATAAGATAAGTAAATACAGTGAAACCGTTGCCAAAATACTGGGTAATGCACGGTAATGTACTCGGTAAGTAAAGTAAAACTGTACTGTAAAAGAAAGCCAAGCTTGTTTCCATGTAATTACACACATTTTTAGGGTTAGGTTTGTTAGATTACCCCTTGGGTAAATAGCTAGTAATTAGGTACCTGCTTATTACCAGTTTATAACCCAATAATACACTTACATTTACCATAGTTTTGCCATAGTTTAGCTGTACATACCTTCTTATTAACAGCAGTAATAACACGCTATAATTAACTATATAGTTACCAGGTAAATGCCCAGTATTTTGGCAACAGTTTCACTGTATTTACTTTCTTATTACCATTGGTAATTACCTAGTAACACTTTGGTGTTACCATGAATTTACCAGGTAAATACCTGGTAATTAGGGGACTGTAAAAGAAAGCGTTACCAAAAATCTTATATCCTACAATAAAGTATTTCAATGAGTGCCCTGTAAAGGGATAAAGGAAAGAGGTTTTTAAAATAACATTTACAAAATAAATCTCCAACATTTCTCATTTCTAACAAAAGACTCAGTTACTTTGAAACTCAAACAGAGACAAACAGACTGTGCTTGTGTAAAATAGCACAGTGTCTTAACAAAGACTTTTATGATCCAAATGTGTCTCAGAAAGTACCACTTACTTGTTTTTGGTGTGTGCTTTGCACAGCAGGAGAGTATAAAGTGTGTGTGTTCAGAATTTTTCCAGTGAAGGAACTTCACTTTCACTTTCTTTCCGTGTCATGTTCTTAAAGAGGCAGCAGCAACATTTTTCCTCTTTTTGGCTTGAAGTTGTTTGTTGTTGTTTTTTAAAGTTTGGCTCCTTGTGAAGTTGCTTTGGGTCCAAAGCCCTGAATATGTCATGCATTATTTATTGTTTGGGTATATGTTTTCTGTTTTAGGACATTTCTGCCTGATTGATTCCCTGTTCCTCAAAGTCTCCAGTGCTTTCAGTGTTCCCCCCTGTTCTGCACTTCCTCTTATCTCTTATCTCCCAGTGTGTGTGTGTGTGTGTGTGTGTGTGTGTGTGTGTGTGTGTGTGTGTGTGTGTGTGTACTGGTCACTTTTACTTCTGCAACAACACATCAATAGTGGGGGTAAATCTAACCTGTCTCACATTCCCTGTTAGTGGGTGAACAGTCAAATGCATCACGATCAGAAGAGCTGACGTGGAGATTTTGTATAATTTACAGCAGATAAACTGTGGGAGTTCAAATGCCTCATGTCTCTGAAATTATCATAATATAATCACATGTTTAAGGGTGTAATGTGGCAGATATGATATCTGGCAGGAAAAGCAAAATAGAGAAGTTAAATAAAACGCCATTAAATAGACAGGCGTCCGGTTTTTAACGCGACAGACACAGTGTGTGTGCTATTGCAGTTTTTTGTTTGTTTTTTTTTTCTAAAGAGGAAAGGACTAAAATGGTCATTGTGTGTGTTTGTGTGAGGCAGAACCTCATTTCTGAGGAACTGAAGACATTTAGGTCAGAGGTTTGTGTCAGGATAATTTGGTAAAAGATGGATGTTGGAGCCAGCTCAGGAATCAAACAAGAGTTTATTTCTGTACAGAAAGAGCAATCACGAAGCAACTTGCAGATTAAGTCACCCCGCGAAGACTGCTGATTCAATGGAAAACCTCTCTAGTTAACCTGTGTGGTGGGTGTGACCCCCCCCACACAGACAGAGCAGAACAAAAGGTTTCCTCCCTCCCACGGGAAGAGAGGGAATCAGGTAGACCCCCCATAGGGAAAGAGGAAGATAGGGTGTTTACGACTCAAACCCCTGTGTGTAAAACAAAATAGCAAATGGTCCCTTGATCTTAGGTCACTGCAGGTCATACTCTTACATTTATACGATATCAATACAAAATTTCCGTAACATATCCCTCCTGTTTATGCTGATTTTAAGCATAATTATAGCATAAATTTTGTAGAGTGTGAGAGCGAAAACCCTTTCGAGCAGTTCAAAACATTCTATTTATCCATTATCCTTTCAGAAAGGGAAACTCTCTCACGGTTCCGCTGCCCCGGCAACCACACACAGGTACTCCATGTTACAAGAAACAGTAATCATACACAAAATAAGCATCATTTAAAAAATCAAACATTGTTTCCGTCAAAACGGAACATAAAACATCCTTACAATCTAACACATTACAAAATTACAAACATTCACACATGTCATCCGGTAAATTTGAATGTTAAAACTTCAGTCGTGTTTTCTCCTGAAATGTCCAGACTATGTTGAATCAGTTTTCCTGTTACTGACGTTCAGGGCCCACAGTCCATTTTCTGCTGTATGAGCTGTTGCTTTCATACAGTCAACATTTTCCCTGTATTTTTGCATCACTTTCAGACCAAATTCTGCTCTTGAGCTTGTTGTACAC
The DNA here is from genome assembly GCF_963457635.1 of Microchirus variegatus. NCBI lineage: Eukaryota > Metazoa > Chordata > Actinopteri > Pleuronectiformes > Soleidae > Microchirus > Microchirus variegatus. The sequence goes on along the minus strand of NC_139818.1, from coordinate 14,109,544 downwards.
TTCCTTGTACTTGCTCAGTTGACACAATGCCATGCTCCTTCAGACTAAACTGCTGATGATGTTGTTATCATCACAGTTCAAGCTCCTCCTCTCATTGGCTCTTCCACTTCCTTTGCACCCCCCTCAGGTACACTGGTTCACAGCAGCCTCAGCCACTCAACTTCCTTGTCTCAAGCTGAGCTTCCACCATCTTTTCTGAAAGTAAAGCAAACCTATGGACTAGCCTATGGAGGGCAGTCATCTAATGTGGGTTATTTAATATTCAGTACATTGCAATCTTTAAAACAGTGAGTCCTTTCTGCAGCTGTGTTAGCATAAGTTCACCTGTTAGCATTCCATGCAGTGTTAGTACTGTGATTTAAACATGCAGTTATCCAAACATAATCAGTTTAGTGTTTTGGTAGTACACTTTTCATAAAATTTTGTTAAATCACTGTTGCATTAATTGTATCAACCAAACCTTAACTTTAAAATTATCAACGGTAATGACAACCAACCACTCACTTCCATATTCACACCTCAATTTCCAACATTCAATATACATAATTCCCTGGCTAGGAGTTTAAACTTCCACTCTTTTCAAATTCCAAAAACATCTTTCTCAATTTGTTTTACCAACTGCTCTCTCTCTCTAGGTTATCCAAAGGTGCTATTACAATCAAATGACAGACTATCAGTTATTACTTTATTTTTACTAATGACTACACGATTCATAACTAAATATTTCAACTCTCGATCTGGTAATGGAATTCTCAGTGGAGTATTAAACTACCAACAAAGATTACAAATGTATTATATTATTGCATCTTCCATTACATTTATTTCATTTTTCCAAAAAATTTAAATTTGAATTATATTATTTCAATATGTATTTCCATTATTGTTCTCCCCCCTTGCACAGATTTACTCTGTGCACATTATTACAAATTCCAAGTCTCCTTACTTTCGTTATTTTACCTTTACTTTTATCCTGTGCTTTGTAATCTTTATGAGGTCCTTCATGAAGTCAGCATGTTCCTTAAAGACCCCCAAAAAAATCTTAAGATTTATTTCTTCAAACGTTTAAATTAAATACCTAATTTTGTTCAAACCAGGCATTAGTTAATCTGCTAAAAATGTTTTAAATTTCTATATCCAAATCTTATTAGTTAATCTCCACATTTGAATTGTATGTGTAGCTTACTTACAGTGGCTTTAAATCTTGTTCTTTCTCCTTTTCAAAGTTTTTTTTGAGAGTGTGAAGTTTCACACCACTCAGGGGGAGTGAGCAAATGTCAGAGAAACATGATAATAGAGTAACATATGGATAACCACTCCTACTTCACAGAGAGTCTTCAAGTTTCATTTCTCACTAAGCCAGTGAAAAGTACACTGCTCTAAATCACAACAAAAACAACCATTCTCACTGCACATTGATTTCCCAATTGCCACTTACATCATTATACATCACTAAAATAACATTTACAAAAACTTACATCACCAACAATTGAAATACCGTTAATCTTTTCTTTGATTTTAACCTAATCAGAGTCAATCAAACCAATATGTCACCACCTTGAAGCAGAAAACCATTTCCAAATTAGCACATTTGACCTTGTACTAAGTTTAAATATCAACATACTTCAGAAAACCTTCAAACTCTCCAATACACTACTCACATTATCTACAGAGACACATACACTCTAAGTTATTTCTGCAGAGTCAGTTTCCTATGAGTCAGTCAGATCTGTTAGTAGATTCACGGATTGAATCAGGTAGTCATCCACTATACCTATATCAAATGTATCTAATTGTTCTTTATAATATCCAAAATTATCAAAAGATATTTATTTGGTCAATATGAGTTCACCCAAGGCTTTGAGAAGAAAAAGAGCGTCCCCGATTTCTCCTCTCTTGGCGATTCATTAGAAACAACATAGCGTCCTATGTCGTTCCTCATGACCTTTATTATCTCCTAGCCTAATTGTAGATTACTTTAATTATTATACATTTTTTATTCTTAATTAATTATTATTTTAACCTTATAGTGACTGTATTGTATATTTCAGATGTTAGTTGGTTACCACAAGTCATTTTCACATCACATCAACAACATCCACCAACACACATCTCTTGTCTACAATGAGACAAAGCCATTTGCAAATCAAACAAAATCTTGTCACACCTTCAACTTAAAAATATTTCCATTCGTCCACTGGGCCTTTCAAAGCACTCTTGCACAGCTTGAACTCTCCCATTCATTCACATTCATGCTCTACATCAGAGGTGTCAAACTTATTTCCACTATAGGCCACATCAGCATACTGGTTGCCCTCATAGGGCCAGATGTAACTGTACGACAGAATAAATATAACTAAAAATGCAAATGCAACCTCAGAAAAAGACTTTGAAGCACATGTGATTCTTCAGCCACAATTTGACCATTTGTTGTTTTCCTTAAATTTACACGTACTCTACATAAACCACACTTATCAAGAGCTGTTAAGGACTGTCTTGATCAGGGACACTCCATCCTAGACAATCTTCCTCTCATTAACCATCTCATGCATCATATAAAACACAGGAACAAATTAAGCTGAGCTAACTCAGCCCCAGCCACACATCATCACCTCCATAGTAACAAGAAATATATAGTTCTTATAACTAAATACACAGTTCCTATTATTTATTTATTTAATTAATTAATTAATGTGTTAATTTATTGTTACTGTTGTTTTTACTTTTTTTTATTTGTATGTATTTTATTCAACATTTTAATCATATCTCAACTTCAACTTTAACTTATTCTTTTCACTCTCACTACTTTCCACAGTATGTCCCAATCAACAACTCTTCCTTGCTTCTCAAACAACTTCATCATTTTATAACAGTCTATTCAACATCCAAAAAAAACCTCCAAAAGCACATGATTACCATGCACAATAAAACACTAAAAAACTTCCTCATCTTCTAGGTTCTGGTGTGTACGTGTGTGTGTAGGTGCATAACCTGTTTATTGTCAAGTCATTCTGATGAATCCTCAACTCGTCTGGGTCTCCTTTCTCCTTCCCCCCTCCAGCCTCCTTGACCTCTGCCTTTTTGAGCCTTACATTGTCGAGCCCAATGTCCAAATTTGCCACAATTGTAGCAGCTCTCATCTCCATCAATTCTCCATCCTCCTCGTCCTCCTCCTCTTCCTCCTCTCCTGCCTCCACGATTGATGTTGTCTCAGAAATACACATCAGAAAACGCATTAGCATACTTTTCAACTTTTCATACCACTTATCTGACCTTGTCGCTTTCGGACTTCCTGTGACACTTCCGGTATGTGCAGGAACAGAGAGAGGAGGTGCAGAGTGAGAAGGAGGGGAGAGATTGGAGCAGAGGCCTGAGCTGGAGGTGGTGGTTGTTGAGTGCTGATGCACGGGGGATGGAGACCCAGAGGCGTATTTCTCCTGTTTATCTCAGTTGGAGTTAAAAACAGAATTAAATTTATAACATCCTGCATCTCTTCTTCCTGTCTTTTCTCAATTCCCTTAGACTTAGCCTCAATCTTTTCTACCAATTCTTTGCATTCTTCTACCAGTAGTTTTCCTCTAAAACCATACTTCTTTTCCCATTTTTTCACATATTTCACATTGTCTAACGCTTTCTGGCTCATCCATTTCACATCTCCTTTAAATTGAACCTCGTCAGGTTCACAACATTTGTAACTGTTACAGTTTCCCATTTTTATACTTTTTTATTTTTATTTAATTTTTTTTAACCTGCTTTTTTTATTTTACCGGTTTTACCTACCATTCATCGAATGGGCGTGATATCACTTACAATGGGCTATCTTCTTCGGTTTTCAACTTCTTTTTCTTAACTTTGTTTTTTTCTTATTCTCACACACTCAACCTGTTTCACACATACTCAAACTGTTTCACACATCCTGATTTTTCATACACACATTTGGATCTTTATCAAACATACACTAACTTTGGATAATCTTTTCAGCCAGGTGGTTTGTACGACACATTCGTTCCGAGCAACGCACCCTTGTAATATCCACAGAGGATATTTAAGACACTGAATAAGTCACCACAAAGTTTTATTCTCGTTACCACAAAGTTTTATCTTCTTCTTCTATCTTCTTAACCTCATCCATTGTATAGAGTCCCTGACTCTTTCCTTCTCTTTTTATTTTGACGCAGTCGAGACTTCGGGATTAGTTTGACTATGCTGTCCTTCCAAATAACAGACCACCCGTTCTTGAAGCCAAACGAGAGTTTTTTTCAACCCCCACAAATTAAGTTTCCAATGATTTGGCTCTTCACGTATACATTCAATCTTGGTGCCAAACAAGGGTTTTTTTTCAAACCCCCCTGAAATTAAGTTTCCAATGATTTGGTCCTCATGAGATATTTCTAAATCTTGGTACCAGACGAGGGTTTTTTTTCAAACCCCCCTAAGACTAATTCTCCAATGATCTGGCCCTCACTATGTTTGATCTCGAAGCCAAATGAACCAGTATCTGTTTCACCCAATCCAAAATTAAATTTCCAAACGATTTGGCTCCTCACAATACATACACGACACGTGTCTTACCTTTTTGATTGTTTGACTCCCTGGCTGGTCCGTCACCCCTCTCTGGTTGGTCACCGTCACTGTCCCACTCTTCAGGGGACCTGGCCTCCCTGACCAAACGGAGCTTTAAGAGCCCCGAGGTGGAGGTCTTTTCTGGAGAAATGTTTCTTTTCTCCGCCTTGCAAGGTCTTCAGGTCCACCGTTGTGAAGAGAGGGACAGGTATCGTGGCCCCACGTTGGGCGCCAAAATGTCAGGATAATTTGGTAAAAGATGGATGTTGGAGCCAGCTCAGGAATCAAACAAGAGTTTATTTCTGTACAGAAAGAGCAATCACGAAGCAACTTGCAGATTAAGTCACCCCGCGAAGACTGCTGATTCAATGGAAAACCTCTCTAGTTAACCTGTGTGGTGGGTGTGACCCCCCCCACACAGACAGAGCAGAACAAAAGGTTTCCTCCCTCCCACGGGAAGAGAGGGAATCAGGTAGACCCCCCATAGGGAAAGAGGAAGATAGGGTGTTTACGACTCAAACCCCTGTGTGTAAAACAAAATAGCAAATGGTCCCTTGATCTTAGGTCACTGCAGGTCATACTCTTACATTTATACGATATCAATACAAAATTTCCGTAACAGTTTGAGTGGTTTGGTTAACGTTAGGTATTAACTGGTTTGTTGATTGTTGCGTAAACCTGAGTGTTTATGTGTGTGTGTGTGTGTGTGTGTGTGTGTGTGTGCGTGTGTGCGTGTGTGTGTGTGTGTCAAAGAGATAAGACGGTTGCTGGTTTATTAATTTATATATATATACACACACACACATATATATATATATATATACACACACATATGTACATATAAATGAACTAGTAATTGTAAAATAAATCAGTTAAAAGATAAATTAGTGCAGTTAAATTATTACAATTACAATTAGATCAATTACATAATAGTTAAATGTTACTGATTAATCCTCTGGGGACTATAAATATTTGGCAAACCACTGTGACGTTACCGAGTGGGGTGTGAGCCCTATTTTAAAGCCTCAAATTTCGTATTTGTTTTCTTTTTTGTTGTTTTTTTTTTAACTGTAAGAGTGCAGACTTGGAAAAGCTTACTGCAAAACCCACAAAACCCATACAAACTGACTTTCAAAACCAGTGGAGCCGCCCCCTGATGGTCATTCAAGAGAATACAGGCTCTAGACGTAAACTGTTTATGCTTGAGCCCATGGTGTTTGTGTAGCTATAATAGCTAATGATGTGCACTTCCACAATAGATTACCATAAATGTCCCATAAAGGAGGACGTAGAAATACTTTCTCTTATCTGCTGTGTGCACCTTGACAGTAACACAGCACCTCTGACTGTGCGAGTCTGTTATTGTCTTAATGCAGAGCTCGTTCTGTCCTTCACTGCGATTCCTGCTCATTAATTATCAGACTTCACCGTGAAAGCTCCTCTGTTTTGTGACCTCATTTTTGCTGCACTCTGATGTCAGTACTTTTTCTCTGTGTGTGTGTGTGTGTGTGTGTGTCTCAGCTTCACTCACATACAGAGTTCACTGCATGTATATGGTAAATATGGACGGTGAATATAAGGTGAAGGGAATTTCACCCAGTCAAACGTGGATCAGTGAGGGTTGAGTGCATTAGGAAATGATCCTGGTGCTGAAGTGAACAGCATATGAAAGTCATCCTTGTAAGCTTCCATGTTCTGATAAAATACAGTCATGGGGGATAATGTTCTTTCAAAAGGAGCAATTCCACTCTTCTTTCTGCCTCCAAAACTTGCACTTCCACATATTCACATTTTCCTCCCTGACCCAAATCCACCTCCTTTCATCCTAACTTTATTATTCCCCCCATCCTCCTTTTTTTTACATCTTACTCTCTGCCTCTCCTCTCTGTTCAGTGCCTCTGTCCTGTTCTGAGGGATTCACTGAGTTGGGATACTACAATGGCACAGTGTCCCAGACGGACTCTGGCGCCCCCTGTCTGAAGTGGACTGAGTTTCCAGACTATGTCATGCAGTACCCAGGCCGAGGACTGGGAGACCACAACTTCTGCAGGAACCCGGACCGGGAGTCCAACCCCTGGTGTTTCTTCAGACAAAACTCTGGAGCCATAGGTTGGGCCTACTGTGACTGTCACCAGGGTGCGTTTTCAGACCGCCAAATAAACCCCAATCTTTATTTAAGACAATGACAAGAAGTCAAGTTAAATTGAAATAACCAAATAATTAGTGGATGAAGATGATATCATTATAAAAAAATACCACTGCTACTAACACTTATATTAAATACATGCAGTACATGACATAAAAACACCTTTTCCTAATAATTCAACACACAAACAATGTAAACCTTAAAATTCATGGCAGGCAAGTATGCAGTACCTCTTGTTTTTTAGGGGGTTTAAAATGTTCTACATATTGTAGAAAAGAAAAAAAAAAAGCACATATTATTATTATTATATATTATTATTTGGTAATATTTGGCTTTTATGCAGAATACATGACTTAAAGTTACACAGAGAACCTGTTTTTGTGCTCGGCAACAAACACCACATATACTGACTCTATATACTGATATTATTACATTTGGAGCATTTAAAGAGCCCATATTATACCCTATTACCCCAAGTTAAACTAGTTCCTGGTGTCCTAATGAACATGTCTGTGTCATGCTTTAGTCAAAAAACCATAAGGATGAAGCACAATAGCAGTTCAATAACCCTGCAAAAACAGCTTTTTTCAGAATGCTCGGTTTTGTGCCTGGTCATTTATTGCACATACTTTAGTTAGAAAATGAGTGTAAATGTGCAGTAAAGCATTATATAGTCATTATATATAGCCTTCTCTGTTTATTTATTTTTTAAAATTACAATAACAGCACATACCTGAGCATTAAACCATGTCATATTATGTCCCATGATTGTTTTAGGTGCAGCTCGTCTGGTCGGCAGCTCGTCCGCGGGCAGTGGACGTGTGGAGGTGTACCTGAACGGCCAGTGGGGGGCGGTGTGTGACTCACACTGGACGGACAGAGACGCCACTGTGATCTGCAGGCAGCTGGGCCTGGGGTAGGTGAAACAAACAAAAATCTCAATGAGAGGTACAAACGCTACAAATACTGACTTTACTATGGATTAATCTGCTGATTTTATTGATGATAACATAAGATAGTCCTTTATTTGTCCTGCAGTGGGGAAATTGCTATACAGCAGCAAAGACAGTAAAGATGGAGATAATAAATAATAAATAAATGCATGTAGAATGTACATTATAGACAGTTTCCAGAATATATACAGTATGGGCTTGATATTTACAGTATAAACAAAGAGTGAACATGGGATATTATATAGGTATATTTGTAAAATAGTGCACATGTTTTTTTTCTGTTTGAACAGTGACATTGGCACAGCGCTGCAGCATTCACAGTTTGGATCAGGCTCTGGCCTCTTTCACTACGAGCGCCTGGGTTGCCGCGGGGATGAGAACACCCTGAGTAAGTGCCGGAGCAGGACGTTCGTCACCGGCGACTGTAGCCATGGAAACGAGGCGGCGGTGCAGTGTGCGCCACCAGAAGGTCAGTGTGACTTTTACAATGTCACGGCAACGAGAGCGCCAACTACCTTCAGAGGGACAGAGTCTTTTTTTTTGTTATTCCTGTTTGTTTTTTTTAAATAATTTATTTCTGTGTTTAATTTTATTGGAAATGAATTAGAAGGAAATGAAGTGTGATTGAAGGACGATTTGATTTCACATCACCTAACTCCTGCTTTTGTAGGCAGTGGCCCTCCGCTGCGTTTGGTCGGAGGTGAGGAAGACTTTGAAGGCCGAGTGGAGGTGTTCCACGCCGGAAGGTGGGGCTCTGTCTGCGATGACCAGTGGGACGACAGAGACGCTGAAGTTGTGTGCAGACAGCTCGGTTATGGGTATGTTTTTGTGCACATTCAGTCTGGGTTTGTCAGTATCAATTATTCTGCCGCTCGATCAATTCACACAGAGACGAAATACGACCGTTCAAGGTTTCAAATCCCCACACTGTGGTAAAGTCATAGCTGTGAAAAGAGAGAGGAATCACTTCATGTTCAGCATTTGGTTAAATTTCATCTTCTCAAATATAGACACCTTGCAATGTGTGTGTGTGTGTGTGTGTGTGTGTGTGTGTGTGTGTGTGAGTTTGTGTGTGTGTGTGTGTGTGTGTGTGTGTGTATGTGTGTGTGTGTGTGTGTGTGCTTCTAAAGAGTAAATATCCCGCACCATTCTCACACAGCTGCAGGTGTTACACAGAAAATTAAGTGAAAATGATTCTGTTTTTTCCCTCCTGGATAGGACCCACAACTTAATCAGTGGGGGGGGGGGGCTTGGGGTGTCCTCCTTTGTCCCTGCCCCTAGAAAAAGCTGCTCTGGTCCTACCTCGCTCTGCCTGGAGGGACAAGGGATGCAATTTTAAATTGCAATAGGATTGACTTCAAACAGTATTCACTGTTTTTTTTTGTTTTTTTACATATATCTCACATATTTTTATGGGAAATGTCACCATTTACCCCACATTTCATATACATATCTGAGGTTTTTTTAATATCTTAGACTTATATTTAGAATGATTATATAGTACCAGTGCAGTATGTGAGTAAATGCACTGAAATGTCATTCTGAAGTACAACAAAGTTGACTATTCAATTCTGTTACACAAAAAAGATATACACCAACACCCTTTGTCCCTGTGTGTGTGTGTGTGTGTGTGTGTGTGTGTGTGTGTGTGTGTGTGTGTGTGTGTGTGCGTGTGCGTGTGCGTGTGCGTGTGTGTGTGTTACAGTGGTGTGGCCAAGGCTTGGTCATGGGCTCACTTCGGTCAGGGTTCGGGCCCGATCCTGCTGGATGCCGTGAAGTGCACAGGAAATGAGCTTTTCCTGGATCAGTGTCCCCATGGTGACTGGGAACAACACAACTGTGACCACATGGAGGATGCTGGGGTCTCCTGTAGCCCTTATACAGGTACACACACACACACACACACATGCAACCTAAACTTAATTCTAACCCTAACCCTAAAACCAGGTCTTAATACTCAAAAAGCCTGTTAAAGTTGTGTGGACCAGCCAAAATGTCCTCACAAAGATAGATTTGGTCCACACAGCCTACTAAAGACATGTACACACACACACACACACACACACACACACACACACACACACACACACACACACACACACTGATGGGTTTATGAGCTGCTATTTATAGGCCCCAAACATCAATAAATCATTACCAGGCGATGCAGCAGCATCCTCTGTGTGACAAGCAGAAACAGGATTAATGGAACATAAAAAAATAACTCACACGTATCGACAGCCGTCCTTGCTCTAATCTAAGATTATTAATCTGCAGATGATATATCAAGGTTAACGTTCACGGATGACGTAGAGTGTTATGAAAGGACTTCATAATAATCACGGTCACTGTTTCAGACGGCGTGGTGCGCCTGGTGGGCGGGGACAGTCCCTGGGAGGGTCGAGTGGAGGTTTTCCACAACGGAGACTGGGGGACGGTGTGTGACGACCACTGGACTCAGCAGCATGCGGAGGTGCTGTGCAGGCAGCTGGGCTACAGGTATGAACAACACAGCATCACTGTAATGTCTGCAGACTTCACATCCATAAATAAACTTTCAGATTTCACATGAAATGATATAATATATAATGTTATCCAGACGTCATGATATCCGCGCACACCGGTCAGTCCGTACCAATATTTGGACCCAAATTCTGCACGTTACTAATTATAATTCCCCTGTAATCACCCGGGGGAACGACCAGCAAGAACAAATAAAGGACGGTCACTAATCAAAGACGAGTGCAGTGTAATTACTTAGCCACAGCAGCTCCCATGATAAATGTAACGTACATTTCCACAGCAATAATTACATCATTACTGCAGTAGATTTTTCTTCTTTGTTATTCTCTCCGTCAGTGTCAACAAAATTCAATTTTATTTTTATTTTTTTTAGTAATGAGAAGAACTCTGCAAGTGATTTATTGCCAAGATGTTCAGGGGAAAATGCAAAAGGGGGAACATCTGGCATGAATCTTTTTGCTTGTACTCATGGAATTAGTGCTGTGCAAGTGAACATTATTCTGAATTTATCAAGACAAAGCGTGAACAGAGAGGAAGTGGACATTTAACGCACAGAGAGAAAAACAGGCTCGTCCTTCATCTGACTCTACGCTGAGAGAGAAACCTACTGCACAGGTGTACGTTCTCATGATGCGGCAGTTTTGTGATTCTGTGTCATCACCAGGTTTCCTTTCCTTTCCTTTCCTTTCCTTTCCTTTCCTTTCCTTTCCTTTCCTTTCCTTTCCTTTCCTCATTTCCTTCCTTCTGGTCCTTTAAACAGACAATTTCTCACCAAACAGGAGAATCTAAAGAGAAACACACAAGAGTTAATGCACATCCTTCATTTCCTGATGCGCAGAGTGAAAAATCATTACTGTTATTATTCAAATAATCTATTTATGTAACATTTTTCATACAAAGTGATGTAATAATGACACAAACCCATGAAGGAAACACCATTATAAAGCAGCTGGAATAAATAAAGATAAAAAAAAAAGGCTATAGAGTAAAATAAAACTATAAGACGATGTAAAATAAACGACAATATGAGTCAGATTGTAGTGTAGATTATAATGAAGCAGTAACAGATTAAAGTGCATGAGTAGATAAAAAAATACAATTAAAATCAGCTGTAATGCAGTTTATATTGAATATGTTTAGTGAAAAAAACTAAAAAGGTTTAAATCAAACAAGTCAATGAACAAACGGCCATTTTAAAAAGGTAGGTCTCAAATTAAGCTTTAAAAATATCTATAAAAAATATTTTATGCCGTGTGGTCTCGTCACATTACAAGGACGAGTTTTATTGTCACTCCATTATTCTTTTATCGTCACTGCTTCATTCCTTAAATGTTCTCCAGATCTCCACAGAAACTTCAAGAATCCTTTCAAAGCCCCCTGATGGTCTTCATGTCACCTTTTAATGATTTTGTTCAAACGTAATATTTAAAAGTAGGAAATCAGGGACATCATTATTATTATTGAAGACTGAGCTGGCGTTTTTTAATCACATTTCCTCAAACTTTCTTCAGTAAAAATTGCTTGAAACTTCTAATGAAGACGGTGTAATGAGGTCAGAGGCAAGAAGCTGTTGAAACTAATATCGGTGTTGATAGAATACAGTTTGTAGTTTCTAGCTCCTGTTTTTGAAAAACAGTAACCAGTAAACTATAACCTGCTTATATGCATATAACACACATAAATAACATGAAAATACATCAAACTCTCCTTTTATATCTGGCGTTCTGTGCGCTTGAGTGTTTGGATAAGTTTCCCCCTGATGTGAAAGTATATAATCCGTCATCCGTCCGTCTGCAGGGGTCACGCCGAGGTCGTGTCAGACGGTGCGTTCGGGGAGGGCGTCGGCCTGATCCTCCTGGACGACGTGCAGTGCGAGGGATCCGAGTCGTCCCTGCTGGACTGTCAACACGGCATCTGGGGACGAACCGACTGCTCTCACAGCGAGGACGTCGGCGTTCGCTGCAGGAGCCGATCCAGCCACGAGACCAACGAGGTGCCAGTTATTGCACCATCTACAGGTAAGAGGACAATTATTACATTATCCTGTTGTGTATTAGAAGACATTTCCATCCCAGTAAAGTTAAGGTTAAAGGACTCATATTATACCCTATTAAACCTAGTTCCCTTGTGTCCTAATGAACATGTCTGTGACATGCTTTGGTCAAAATACCATAAGGATGAAGCACCACAGCAGTTCAATCACCCTGTCAAAACAGCCCTGTTCAGAACGCTCGGTTTAGTAGTATCTCTTTTTTAAAAAAGTAAAGTAAAACAAAACTTAAAGGACAGGAAATGAGCAACAGAGGCTACTGGGAGCTAACAGCAGTTAGCATTTGGAAAAGTGATCATTTGCAGGCTCTAGCAGGCACATTGCCGTCATATATAACATGTATCCACTGGACAGATAAATCCTCTGAGGCTGGAAGTTTGTGTAGAACTCTGTGCTGCACTGTGGAGCCAAGAATAGAACTTTTCGCGGACTTCCGGTTTTCGGATACGCGTTACCCTCGCCAGCACTCTCACATGTTTTACGGACAAAGCGGAGCTCCCGAGACAACAATTCCAGGAATTTAGCGCATTTATGACGTACCAATGAGCTCGGTAGTCAACATTGTGTGTTTTATCTCCTGTACTTAGACTGAGGAGGACCACAGAAACATGAGTGAGTCATCTTTTTTTCACACTTTGCCGACTGTTAGGACCTCCAGAGTCCCAACTATAAGGATGTAAATAATTAAAAAGTTGATTTTGCATAATATGGGACCTTTAAATAAAATAGATGGTAAACACAACATGGAAGCATATTAAGTTCCTCGTCAAACTAGTTTATCTACCTCCTTAGTTTCTCTTGTCCTGAAGCCTGGGTTGAACCTTTTTTTTTTTTTTTTTTTTAACCTTTATTTATTCAGTATAAATGTAATGAGATCACACTTTATTCAGCACTCTGTCAGCACACCAACACCTCCGAATACGCCTGCAGTCATAGCAGTTGTACCAGATGTGTTTTCACTAAGCTGCGGAGAAACGTGTCACAAGGTCTTTCCTTTCGTCAGGATTCAGTCACTGTGTTAAGAAAAGCTTCAGGTTTCAGACAGTAGATGGATTTAACCTTTAATATTTTTGACAGTTTTTTTTTTTTATGAAACATATTGTCATGTTGGTTTTATAGTTTGTACGTAAACAATTCAAAGTCTGGTTCAGGCGTTTCAGGACACATTAACGTCAGACACGGCAAGAGGATAAAACAGAAACATGGAAATACAGTTGGCGACAATCACACTGCACTGCAGATGATGAGTGACTGTGCAACTGCAATCGGTTTTATTGTGAAAGGTCACACGGTCCCTGCAGATCACTGACTGTGATCTGTTCACGTCACATAAGTAAACTCAGATGCAGAAAAGGCATTAAAAATACACTATTTAAATGGACATTAAATATAATTATAACTATACATTACAATAACACACTTATCTATAGAGCACTTCCTGACACAAAGTACAGCAGAAAGTATGTTTCCAGATGTCCTGTAACCTCACACCAATGCATTTAATTCAATTGATATACTTGCTTTTCAACAGAAAATGTCCACAAGTTAAGCACAACTTGTCCTAACCAACCAAGTCAAGACTATTTATTTATTTATTTTCATTATGTGACAATGAAAACTGCAAAAACTCACATTTAGGAAGCTGAAAAAAGCAAATGTTGAAATAAGAAAGTCAAAATCCATCCATTTTCTACCGCTTCCTTCCTCCACATGAGACCTAATAAAAGCACACTTATTAAAATATGATTTTTAATAGCATTTAAAGAAGGTGTTGCCAGTCTGGTTACCGTTATTTCAGGATGAGACCGGTTCTCCTTTGGTCCTTAGTCTGGATTGAGGGACAGTTAGTCAGACTTTGGTTGAGGAACTCGAGCTGTAAAGACAAAATGCAAGTATTAATGGCTTAATGAGAAAATTATATAATTGGTAAAACATTATAAATAACAAAGAATGATTATTTGTGTGAACATTAGGGCTGCAACTAACGATTATTATCATAATGGATTCATCTGTCGATTATTTTCTCGATTATTTGAGTACTTTGGTCCATAAAATGTCAGGAAATGTTGAATAATGTTGATCTGTGTTTTAAAACTATTCAGCTTTAAAGGTGCCATATGTAAGAATGTGGCAAAAAACGTCTCTGTGACATATTAAGAGGATTTTATTGCCAGTTGCTTTAGATTTATTACATAATGCACCTTTAATGATTTTCTTTGTTATATGAAGCAAAGAAACCAGAAAATATTCACATTTAACAATTGTTTTAGTGATTTAATCGAATAATCCTTGCAGTCCTATGAATATGCAACAATAAGAAAATAGTAATAGGCTGTTACTATTTTTTGCCTCTTCTATGTATTGTAAACACAAGTGACAAATGTCTATCAGTGAAAGAATAAAACCACCTCTCGCTTCGCCCTCTTTGTGAAAACACCAGTGTGCTGTACGTCCGTCCAAAGAGTTGAAATGTCACATGTCGACAGCAGAGAGAATAAAGCGTTGTGGACGATGTCAGCTCTCCAGAGGTCCTTCGCCTCCTGTGGACACACCCAGGCCATTAGAATGAGAACAGACACCAGGGTGTGCGTGACATTTAAAACTGTCAGTGGACATAGACGAGACTGTGTAGACGCACAGACACGAATATAAATGAGAGGGTTTTTTTTCTTTTTGTCTCCTCTCAGGTCCCCTGGTGCGTCTTGTGGGAGGCAGGAGCAGAAAGGATGGTCGAGTGGAGGTGTATCTCCATGGCGACTGGGGAAGTATTTGTGACTCAGGCTGGAACGACCTGAACGCCGCTGTCGTGTGCAGGCAACTCGGACACAGGTTAGCGTCCAAGTCCGTGAATAAACACAGTCAGGTTTTTAAATAAGGACAACAGAAATGATTAATATTCTTCTTCTTCTTGTCAGCGGTGGAGCCGTAGCAGCCGGAGGCTTCGGTCAGGGCAAAGGTCCCATCCACCTGGACCAGGTGAGGTGCACGGGCAAGGAGGAGTTCCTGGGAGAGTGTCCCACTCTGGGTCAGAGTTTCCAGAGCTGCAGGCGCAGAGAAGACGCAGGAGTGAGGTGTGACGTCACGCCAAAGGAGTCGCCCCCGGCGAAGGTCGAGGCTCCAGAGCCGAGCTGTGGACTGAGGAAGCTAGTGGAGGAGGAGACTAAGAGGAGGAACCAAGGAGAGGGAAACATGCTCACGTAAGATATGACATTTTTGACACTGTATGCACGATACCAAAAACAAAAGAACACACTCTGTTATGGTTCATTTAAATAAGTCTATTTGACTGTGCACAGACTTAATTAAAGGTGCATTATGTAATAATTCTAAAGCAACTGGCCATAAATCCTCCTAATATGTCACAGAGCCTCAGGAATAATGTTCATATAACAAACTGAACTCGCCAACAACAACAGTAGAGCCAAAATATTTGCATTCAATTTTTTTTTTTTGCAGACTGCAAATCATGTTTATGTTTTGAAATCATGTTTTGGCATGTGGCGCCACCTACCGCCATCTACCAATCATTGCAGTCAGTAGAGTCTCACCTGCCGAGCAACCACGGGCTGCCAGTTACGTCAGAAAACGAAACCTAAAAGACTTCCTTGGACTCGAATTTGAATGTAGTAACCGTTTTTGGCCACATTCTTACATATGGCACCTTTAAATACCAAGAGGCCCTGAAACCTATCCTGGGTCTTAATCCAGAATAAAAAACTTACCACCGATTTTCTGTATCATCACAACACGATAGAGAAAATGTCACTTAAAAAACTTTAATTTTATTTTGACTATATTTTGACACTATTATTTACAATTATGTTTAGCATCAGTGTTAGTTTTAAGTGTGCATTATTTCCAGAAAAAAAGATATGCCACTTATTTATGATAAATATTTTTACAAGTATGTTTTTCTTCCACACTTATATACATTATTACATTTTCAAACCTACATTATTTACAGTAACTTTTTTGTGCATTTGTGAAAACAGCCACTGTTGACCAGTGGAATCACAGTAATGTGTCACAAAAACAGGAAGTAGCTCATAATGAAAGCACTGCTCCACACAGTCTTAATCTGAATGAATGAATCCGCCCCTGTGGCTCTGGTATCTCTGGACAGTGTCCTGCTTTGATGACGTCATAATCGAGGTGTGAATCGTGATTCTCTCCCGGTCTGTTTCAGGACCATGTGGCCGTGGCAGGTGTCCGTGTGGCTTCAGTCCGAGGGAAAAGACGCTGGTCCTCTGTGCAGCGGCACTCTGATCAGCCCCTGCTGGGCCCTGACCTCTGCACACTGCGTCAGAGGGTAAATCTGACCACAAACGATCACTATTTGGCGTCCTCGCCAAACACCTGAGGTTCACGCCCCCTCATTTCATTTTCCCTCTCGCCCCTCATTTCCTTCAGGTATGACAGTGATCCGTCCAAGTACGCTGTGCGCGTCGGAGCGTCGGAGCAGACCGTCGCTCCGGAGCAGGTGGTGGTCCACAGGAAGTACAAGGGTCAGAGTGGAGGTCATGATCTGGCTCTGCTGAAGCTGCCCAGCACCAAGGGTCACTGTCTGACCTTCGACCCTAACACGAATGCAGCATGCCTTCCAGCCGCGGACACAGAATCGGGAGGAAATAATCCGTCGTCATGCGTCGTCATTGTCAGTGCAGGATGGAGCGGCGCAGGTCTGTGTTTTCACCTCCTTTGTTCAAAACCAAAGATTAGAATTTGTATAATTAGTGTGAATTAAAAATAGATATTATATTATATATATTTATATTTATAATTTTCACATAGGCTACTAATCCTCGACTTTGACCAAAGACAAAATACCTAACTATCAGGATTTACTTGCAAACATGATGAACCTGGTATGTTGTAAACATTAGCATGTTAGCATCATCAGCTAAAGGTCCAGGTGAAACTGCATGTTGTTACAAACAAAGGACTCACACCTTCCTTTCCTAAGGACACCACGGAACCATGATGACCTTTGCACACCAGAATGTCTTCATTAAAAAAAAATGCAAAACGCATTCTCTGGTTGGGTTGTCCAATCAAATTGATGTACAATTTTTTAGATTAACCCTGAGTGCTCACATGGCACAGATCAATACACAACTCCTTATATGGACATCCTGTGTGTGTGTGTGTGTTAGATGTGATAGATGACATCGTTAGGCTTTACAAAATGCATTTTGTCTTCTTATGTGTTGTTAGAGTCAAAGTTATGATTAATTTTATATTGCATATTTAAAAAAATAAATTAAAAAAAACGAAGAATTTCCACATTTCACAAATTTAATCTGAATTATTATTATTAATCCTATTATTATTATTTTTAATAATAAAAAAGGGGTACTTTTTTGCAATAGAAAAAAAACAATCTAAATGCTCTGTGTTCTAAGTATAAACCAAATAAATTAAAGTCATTATCCATTACAACATAACAAAACATACTTATGGGTAGTAAATTTGATTTCTGCTAAATGTTAAACACTGGCTTCTTCTCCATCCTCTCTTCTAGACTCAGTCCTCGCATCCTGGGTCCCTCTGATGTCGTCATGGCAATGTAAGAAGCGCTATGGCGACAGCTTCTCCAGCCACGGCACGCTGTGCGCAGGCAGTCCTCCAGACACTAGCCTCCTCCATGGCAACAGTTGCCAGGGTAACTCCGGAGGCGGGCTGGTGTGTCAGGGTGAGACGGGTCGATGGTTCCTCGCCGGGGTTGTTGCCGGGGGTTACAGCTGCGCTGACCCTTCATCTCCCGCACTGTACACTCGGGTCAGTCGCTTCCGGAGCTGGATCGACGAGGTCGTGGACGTGCGGGCGCCTGCGGAGGAACCGCACACGCGCACGCATCAGACACAAGAGGATCTGACGCACGACGACGGCCAAGGCAGAGATGAATACACCCACGTGCACGGCAAGCTCAAACACGCGCACGACCAACCGCAGACCAACGAAATCGGCGAGATCAAAGTGAAACACGCACACGCACACGCTCACCGTTCACACGCTCATCAGCACATGAACACACACGCCCACCACGAAGGGGAATCAGACACAAACACACAAATCCTGGACTGATGGGGTTCAGCTATTGGCTTACCATCTGTGCCAAGTGACCGCCTGAGGAGAAGGAGGAGGAGGAGGAGGAGGAGGAGAGAGTGGGAGAAAGGAAGACAACACCTAACTTTGACTGCAATGATGCTCTGTAAAAATGGCCGTGTCTGCGCTCATGTCAGATCTGAACCCAGCGTTGTGAATCACAGGTGTGGACAGAGGGGAGATACAAACCAGTGACTGATGCAGTTTAGGCACATCAAAAAATAATACAAATAAATCAGCATGGCATATTAGCAACGTGGTGGTTACATGAGAATCTGTGCTCAAACTAACCCATTATTTTGTCCTCCGTGTGCGCTCTTGGAGGATTTATGTTAGGTAACCAAAAAAAACAGCAAAGTAACCATCACAGGATTTATTATTAAGGCATCAGTGTCTCTCTGAGATTATTACTGCAGATAAACTCCATACTGCTGCAGCAGCTGAGAATAGAAATGGATGAAAATTCTGAGGGTGGGTGATGCTGCTTTTCTTAAACAGGCCTCCTCTCTTCAGGCTGTTGTCTTATTACCTTTACTGGTGCAAGTGCTGTTGCTCATTTAGACCCACGACTAAGCTACTGTATTTAACTGGAGACCATACCAGTGTTTCGGCATGGTTTTTTTATTTTTTATTTGTGCCGTACATCACAGTCACAACGATGCTGCTGTTTTGTTTTAGGGTTAAAAAGAGAGAGAGAGAAACAAAAGGGGGAATCTCAGCTCATATTCCTCTGCTTTAGTTGTCGTTTGAATCAAAATCAAATTAGAAATCTAAAAAACGGAGATTATACCAGTGTGCTCCGTGCTCAAGAACCTACTTAAATTCACCTTTTAAAACTGCTGTTAATATCTGATTTAGTTGTTCTTAGCTCTTAAAGGCTGTGTAAAATAACAAAATTTATATTGTTGTAGTAATATTGGCAATATTAGTAGTATTAGTAGTACTTTCCAGCCCAAAAACACATCAGAAAACAGCTGTCTTATCATCATCATCAACTGAAATGGATATTGTGTAGCTTGCTCAGGGGGAACCCCCAGTCCTTAACGTGGCATGGACTTGAACAGACAACCCCCCAGGTTCCCTCTCCGCTTGAGCTGCCCCCCCCCACCTACTCTCCACTTAATAAAATCCCTTTAAAGGACATTTATTTAAACAGTTGTGCTGTTTCAAAGTGCATAAACCCACAGAGTGTACAGTCAACTTCTGTTGTAAATGCCATTAATCTTCACCCCTGTCCGTGTAGCTGATGGTTTCCATTGATTTTCATGCAATATGGAAATCAATGAACGTGCTCTTTAAACTTGTGGAATCCACAAGAAATGTAAAATGTCATAGTTTCAATACAAAATTGATTTTTTTTTTTTTTAAAACACTAAATGCAGCTTTTAAGAGTTTTCTAATTGATTTCTAGTCTAAGGGGAAAACAAAGGAAACAGCGGTTTCCTGTAAAACATGAGGCTGTTACACAAACCTGTATTTGTGCTTGATTTGAAGGCAAAAAAAAACTTGCAAAAAACACTAGTATGGTCCTTTAAAATTGTACAGGACGATTCTTTCTCTTTCAAAAGCCATCAGACGTCGACTGTCGCATCATAGATTCTCCCCTGTGTGTTGCTCTAGATCCATAGATAGACAGGTTAGATTAGCTTCTACTCCTGACTCTAGATAGTATGTGTACTGCATTCATTCTTCCCCATGACTTAGATAGAAGAACTGTTGAAGTGTGTGATCTAACCAGAAGATGGCGACATTGGTCTATTTTCACAGGGCCACAGGTCGTTGGCTAAAACGTGGCCCTGATGATGATGTTCTTTCTTTTTTTATACTTTCAGTGTAATATGACTTGTGCTTTGATGTGTTGTGAACCACTGTGTCGTGAGCATCTTGTAACCTGCTACTGCTGTTTTTCTCCAACATGCCCGTTGTTATGATCGTGTACATAAAAACTCCAGGCCGTCGCCACTCCTTCCTTACTTACTTCCTTCCTTCCTCCCTCCCTCCCTCCCTCCTTCCCTCCCTTCCTTCCTTGGACTTGATGTTTTAACGTGCAGCTGCTGCAGGTTAATGTAAATACTGTGTGTCCACAGCTGGATGGCGAGTGAGCAAAGTGTTTTGCGCCTCCTTTGAGATTGTCCAACCCATCAGCTGTTTTCTCAGTGTAATGTGCTGAATCATGGTTGAGTATTAAAACATGTACCTGGTAAGAAGAAGTCTTTGTTGTCTCAGCACCTTTATTTAGAAGTACTAATTGTACTCATTTTACAACGAGTTAATATCAAATATAATGATATACTGCAGACACCGTTTACCTTCTTCTCTGGTTGAGACATTTTTGAGAGGAGAACAGAGGCTTTTTAGGTCTGGTGTCATTCAAATGTAATGATATAATGTTGAGGGCCTGCGTAACAGTATTCACTAAACTCATATACATCTATGCTTCTGTATGTGAGAAAATAATCAATAATAACCTATATTTCTTCTGCCTATAGCTGCTTCTCTCAGTCTCAAATAAACCTGTTGACCTTTTCTTTGGTTTGGATGAGTTTGGATTGAATTATGTTGATTTAAAGCATAGACAAAAGTCAAGAATAAGGAATTATGATATTCAAGAATGATTATATTTGGCTTGTTATTTCTGATTTCAGCTTCTTGAAGGTACAATTTATGTACCTTTGTTGAAGTTGCGTACATACTTTAGCGGAATCATCTCATCCTTAGCATCCGTAGCTTCACTCGTACAGACTACTATGAAAACACGGTGGTCCAAAATGGTGCCCGCAGTAGAAAGCTCATTCTAGGGTAAAGGAAAAGCACAATTCATTAATTCCATCAGGTGATTTTACACATTAAAAACAATGTCATTTTGAACAAACACTTCCCCGTTATGAATATATGCTTTTGAATTGTTTACATTCATGAAACAACGAGTACACACTTGAATCAGACCCATAATAACGCCACATAAGTGACTAAAACAAAGCACTCGGTCATTAAAAGGGTTAAAGTCACATCAGGCTGAAACTGGATCCACAGCATAGCAACATAAACTGTGGCAGGACACAAGAGCCAAGGCCACAATTTCAGAGTTAATGGCAATTGTGGACTAAAAATAACCACAATTAGATTTGAACAAGGATAATCACGCGTCATGCCATTAATTTTACAGAACACAGAACCTGTTTGGGCTGTATTCACACCCTCGCCGATCACGTATGATTTGTGTGGACGTCTTAACCCACAGTCGAGCTCTAAATGAAGCTAAAATGTTTTCAGTGTGTTGCAGCATTAGTGGAATGAAAACACAAGCTCGCATGTTGGTTTGAAAAATGAATTTAAAAAAAAAAAAGAAAGAAAAGAAAAGAAGATATGTTTTCCAGGAAGAAACTTTGTGGTTTTATGTAATGTTTGCTGGCACAGCAGCAGCAGCAGCAGCAGCGACAACAACAGTATCAGTGCCTGGAAGTCTTCACTGAGTCGTCACTGAGCTCCACTTACTGTGCGTGTCCACCATCTATCATACCATGTTCACCAGAAGAGCTAAAAACAGACACAAGAAACAGAGTCTCTGTTCATTTTTGATGGAATGCATCGAGGTGAGTCATTTCTGGGTGAATACAAAAACAGTCTGTGGTCACTAAAGGGTTTTTACGTGCTCTGCAACAACGTGGTCTTGTTCTCGAGAACGATAACAAAAGTCAGTTCTGGCCAGAACACATGATACTTTACGAGAAACTCAAGTGCACAAACTCCTAGAAGGTCCTCATAGGCAATGACATTTCCGCATTAACCACTTTCTGGCCAATCACACAATAGTTGTTGGACGCCGGTGCCACTGCCCAGATGATGTGTCAACAACAAGCTGCAAGAAGACATAATGGCGTCATTCACCGGTAGACTCACTCGTCCCAAACATGACCTTCAACCTTCTCCTGTGGACACTTAAGGTCCAAATAAACAATCAGTCTCATACTTTATCCTCTTAAAAGAATCGAGAGAACGTGGTGAAGATGCAGAAGTTTCCCGGGCGTGTTGAACGTCTGCTGTTAAGGACACACCGAAGGACAGCGCCCAGGTGTCCACTGCTCTCTCACGACCTGAATTGTGAGACGCTAATCAGAGCTCCTTTGTCCGATGAAGTGGAAGCAGGGGACGGTTAAGAAGAGAGTACGGGGAGTCGTCACAGCCGGAGCAGCTCTCACATTTCCCACGTCCTTCAGTTTTCCACAAACAAGCAACCAGAGAAGTCACGATGACAAGAACCTGAGGATTCTACTGTACGAGCTGTTTAAAGGAGACATTTGCAAGGGCAGTCCCAGTTGTAAACACTATAGAGGTGTGGTTGCCAGGCAAAAAACGCCCAACGCTAGAGAATAGTTGGCCCGATTTTGGGCATCGCTGTGGGTGTCTTCCGATTTTCGTCTGATTTGAACAGATTATCTGGCTAATTTATCCTGTGGTGTGAGGGATTAACAGACGCAATTTTAATGTCACTGGACAAACGTCAGAGTCTTTTCCAATTTCAAATCGTAAGTATTAAACATCCGCAATCCCGGGAAACAGATGTCATTTACTTTTGTTTAGAACTGTAACTTGTACGAGTCAAGTTGATTCCATCTCCTCAGCCATGACTTCATCCACAATTTCTTCGGTTTCTCAGCGCAAAACATCACGAGTGTGATCTCGATCTTGACTGGATCGTCTAGTCTGTGCTGTCTCAGGATTAGTTCATTGGGTCTGTGGTAGGTTTTGAAAAAAAATTGAAAATCAGGACAGGTTTTAAGTATCCACTGCCTATAGCCGTGTTTCCATCATGGTGCCGTTTGGTTTGGTACATGGTTTGGAACGGTAAAGTCCCTAGTTGGGTTTCCACTGATAATAATTTCACTTGGTAGATGCCTGATGGCCACATCACCAAGATACATAGCGCGACGTCGTACCGGTGTGCCGACAATGAAGGCGACCCAACGGACAACAATAAAGAATATCCAGCAGCTCTTTTGTTTTCCTGCATGCTTCGTGGCTGTTTGTCTCAACAAGACGTCAAAGCTTTGGATGAGAATAGAATGCGGGCGTTGGAGAAACACCGGTCGCAAGGGAGTGACACTTTTCTGTCGCCCAATCAGCTGACTTTGCATGGGTCTAGCTCCACCCATAATGGTATGACCATTATTCTGGTACCTCAAGGGAAGGGTATCAAAAATGGAACAGTTGGGGCCGGTTATTTTGGTACTATTCCTAATGGAAACGTAATAAGTACATGTACTGTACCGAATTGAATGTGGAGAGAGGGGGAGAAGTAAACTGTGGCATAAGCTCTCCGTTTTGCTTTGCTCTGCGGGAGAAAAGTACTTTCCTTTCACTCTCAGTGTTGCATTTTAACGTATCTCTACCTCAGACACCCGTTCAGCTTCTCCTCTGGTTGAGACATTTTTGAGAGGAGAACAGAGGCGTTTTTGGTCTAGGTCTGCAGCACACAAATTAAATTTTTTGTGTCTTAAAAAGAGACTAAGATGTGATGGGAAAGAGGCGGGGTTTCATTGATTTGCTGCAAAGGAGGAAAAGTTTGAACGAGTTTGAAGTGGAGGAAATTACAATCAGGAACAGGAGAGAGAGCTCCATCATTTCTCAAACATGTACGCGAGTATGTGATTGACAATCAGGGCCGATGTTGGAGATAATCGTCATTCAAACTTCTCAGCACAAAGAAAACGATTGTAGATTGATATAGTTGCCATTTCAGATTAGATGTTTAAATTGTCTTCTGTTTACAATACAACTGGCATTTTGGATCATTTACAAATCATAGCACTACACCGTGCTGCTTCACAGAAATGCTTCAAGAAAAGACCAAGATTTTTTTTGTAAATATACTGAATTACTGTTTTGTTAAAGGTCCAGTGTGTACAATTTAAGTGGGGTTGTATGAATTAGGTAGAAATTGAAGATAAAATGCTTTTCAGGAGCAGGCGGACATTTTGGACCATCATGTTTGGCCAGGAGTCTGAAATGGACAAACTAAATGAGTAAAATAAATATTGAGTTTTGAGGCCAAATGAAGGCTACATAGCTTCAACAACACATGAAAAGAAAGGGTGAGGTGAGGGATATTCGTCTGCAACATGCGATATCAGGTTTTTCCAGGTTTATGCTGGTCAATACTATGCAATTTAATACAACTGTAGCTCAGCAAGTGTTTTAGTCAAACTATGGTAACGCTTTCTTTTACAGTCCCCTAATTACCAGGTATTTACCTGGTAAATTCATGGTAACGCCAAAGTGTTACTAGGTAATTACCAATGGTAATAAGAAAGTAAATACAGTGAAACTGTTGCCAAAATACTGGGCATTTACCTGGTAACTATATAGTTAATTATAGCGTGTTATTACTGCTGTTAATAAGAAGGTATGTACAGCTAAACTATGGCAAAACTATGGTAAATGTAAGTGTATTATTGGGTTATAAACTGGTAATAAGCAGGTACCTACAGTCCCCTAATTACTAGCTATTTACCCAAGGGGTAATCTAACAAACCTAACCCTAAAAATGTGTGTAAGTACATGGAAACAAGCTTGGCTTTCTTTTACAGTACAGTTTTACTTTACTTACCGAGTACATTACCGTGCATTACCCAGTATTTTGGCAACGGTTTCACTGTATTTACTTATCTTATTACCCTTGGTAATTACCTAGCAACACTTTAGTGTTACCATGAATTTACCAGCTAAATACCAGGTAATTAGGGGACTGTAAAAGAAAGCGTTACCCAAACGATTAATATTAAATACTTCAGTCTAACCCAACACACAGCCCTCCGTGTTCTATTGTTGCAGCATCTGCAGCCAAAAGGTTCAGACAATAACTAATGGCTCAGTTTGTGAAACCTTTTGCCGTCTATAGGAGATCGATCCTGTTATGGATGATTTTATTGATCAAAAACACTTGTGTAAGCTCTAAGATTTATAACATGATCATAAACGAAACAAAACAAAAAGTGACATTGTTCTTTAAGGCCTCAAAGTAAAAAAAAAAAAAAGAAGTAATTTAGATCCTGGAGACTTGTCCAGGGTTAGCTTATCCTCCTGATGTGACATGAAGGAGTCAGAGGTCAGGGAGCAAGAAACATTCCCTCGTGAACGTCTCAGAGAAAGTAAAAACGAGAGTCAAAGTTAACCGACTGCCGAGCTCTCGTCATTAATCACACAGAAAGCAGAGGAACCAGGGGAGCTGTCCTACATCCCAGAGATACACACACAAACACACACAGAGAGAGAATCCTTAAAATAACTGGGACCATCATAAATAACACCACAGAACATTTTAAATAAGGCTGTAACATGACTTAACACTCCACCTTGTTCTAGAAAGCTAAAATAAGAATGTTGGAAGAGAGTAAAAAATGCAACGCATGAGCGTATAATGTGTTCGTGCAGGTGCTGCAGTGTTTTATTCTTTCATGGATGTGTGAGGATCCAGCTTTTACTTATTTATTTATCTACGGGGGCCATTTTCTCAAAGCGTATTCCTTTAACGGTGCCAAATGTCGTCTCATATAAAGTAGCTTTTCTTTCCTAAAAGAGTATAAGGGCAGACATTCAGCATGACTAATCAATGTTCCACTGTTACATAACCGTGCATATCTCTATCTCGCTCCAAATTTGGTGATTACAGTGCGAGATACTGCTGATGAAACCTCGCAACAACAACAAAAAAGGACTGTGAAACATGCATAAAAAGGAGAAAGTGGCAAAGACCACTGGTGCAGAGATCACGGCGTTAAAAGGCACCGAGGATTGAACACAAACGCTGTTCGGTCAGAGTCGCAACGTCGACAACGGTTCTTAAAAGCCTTAAAAACAAAGGAGGCAGGAGAAACAAACCAGTGCTGAAATAGTATTTTTATTAAATACTTTCAAGATCCAAGTTTCGAAGAATAACAAAGCTATGATGAAGACCAACTAACACTCAGACAAACACTTGATAGTCGTCAATTCATGGTTGTATTTCATTGTACATCATGATCATGCAAAAAAACTCCAGCATCCATGTAAAGGCTGGGGGAGAAAGCGCAGCCCAATAGTATATCATTACAACGCAGGGAAAACGCTAACATCAAGGGCCTCATACCAAGCTATGGCTCCTTAATCAGTTTTTTTTTTTTATTTATTTAATTTTTTTTAAATTTTGCTCTTTTTTTTGTTTGTGTTTTTTTTTGTAATGTTTTTCATGTCACCTATTCAACATTCTGGATGGAGGAAATTCTTAGTTCAAAAGATGCAAATATCATATATTAACACTAGGCTCCATCCTTACTCGGGTAGGTACATGGTAGAAATGCGTAACTGAAACATGCATATAACTAGGTCTCCCGCTCTGTGTTCAACAGTGTGGGTCGCAAAAAACCTGCACACCCACATCATCAACTCACACACTCTCTCTCTCGCTTCCAAAACTCTTCAACTGAGCAGGCACCACTTAAAACCACTGAGGGTAGATTACATTAATAAATAATTTAGTCCTGACCAATCCATGATCATTCAATCTGTGAATTTGTGTTGTCTCTAAATTTCTCTCTCTTTTTCCCTTTTATTTTTTTTTTCACTTTTCACGCGTGCGAGGGAGAGTGCAGAACTCCAGCTTGGCAGATCGGCAAATTACCAAACGACAAGTTACAGCAACAGCGACAAGTCAACGACAACAAGAAATCATTATTATTATTTTTTTTTGTTAGAAAAAAAAATAAAATAACAATAATAATAATAATAATAATAATAATAATAATAATAATAAAGAAGAATCAAAAAACCAGTAACAGGACCAGAGAATCGACAGAGAAAGGAACATCTCAATAGCAGGGACTTGGGTGAAACACCGGAGGGGGAGGAGTTAGATACAAGTGTCGCTGATGGATGGAGACAATAAAGCAGCAGAGCAAGGGTGGTGCCCTGGTCACACAGTAGTGGTGCAGATATGTTACAAAGCTGAGACACACCACCAGGCGTGTGTGTGTGCGTGTGTGAGTGTGTGAGAGAGAAAGAATATGATATGAAGAAATGGCTCACAGCATTGTGGGATCTGGAGTTAAGAAAACCATAATGAAGATTTGTTGGGCACAGGCGTCAAAGTAAATTATATCCTTTCTTTTATTCCTTAAAAACAGTCTTGCGGCCAACAAGTGTGTGTTCTAAGCAACAATATCATTAATAATCAATAAGTATTGATTTTTTTTTTGGGGGGGGGTGAAAACAATTTAAGTAAATCAAAATTGGATTAAAATATGTTGCACCCTAAACTCGCCGAGGGAGCACAGAGGTTTAAGTGTGGCTCCTCTACCCAGATGCACAGGATGAGTGTCTCTTAGATACATGTACATATATTACACTTTTCTACATATTTCTATACATTCACTGTATTTACACAGTGATTATTAACAAACCAGGCCCTTGCAAAGAACAAAGAGAAAAAAAAAAAAAAAAAAAAAGGAGCAGAAAGGGAAGGTTAAAAGAGGGAATGGTTAAAGAGAGAGGAGAGGGAAAGAGAGCAGGATGTGGTGAACGAGGGAGAGGCAGTGAGCAAATATGCAAAACATGCATGCCTTTGCCGACACACACACACACACACACTCTCCCTCCAATGCATACGGACACAACAGAACACACAGGTTAACGTTAAACTTGCACAATTAAAATCCCTCTTTTTTTAAAAAACAAACAGCTGCTTTAAAAAAAAGGAGCCTCATCTGTCAGACAAAAAAAACAACAAACAAACAAGAAACAAAAAAAGGAAAGGCTCCGGTTCATCACAGGAACAAAAAGACAACAGGACGCTAAAAACACAACGAAACACGCGACGTCGAATCAGACGGCCCCTCCCACAACAACACGATTGATTTTCTGTTCAGTCGGAAAAAAACAAGCACACGAACGAAAACACGCAAAAAGCCTAAAGTTCTACACTTTGGTGGTTCATGGTTTTTTTTTTTTTTTTTTTTGATATCAAGATTCATCTCGTCATCGAGTTCTCTGACTGAGCCGACTCGATTTGTTTTTTCCCTCTTTACTTCAGTTGGGGGGAAAGCCTCCCTACATCTTTACATCAACGTTCCAGGTAAACAAGCACAACACTTCCTACCCAGTAATCCCTAGAATGCCAAAAATGTGTCCAAAATCTCAGCTAACACCACATGCCTCCCCGTTTCCTCCCTTATTAGATAGTGACTATAAATGCTTGGTTGGGTTCTGGTGGTTTCTGGTACATTTAGTCATAATTTACACAGTATATTCATAACTCATACTCATAAACTGTCACAAGTTCAACTGTAAATCCTCTCCTCCCCCAGGACGTCTCATCTCGCACGGGCAGAAAAAAGATGGCTGCCAGGGGAGGGATAGAGGGCAAAGATGCGCCCTCCAATCAGGCGCCAGATGCATGCATCATCCCATGGGGGCGGTGTCTCGTCTTCAGCCGACAACCCCAGCAGGTCAAAGGAGGGACAGGATTGGTTGGTATCGTGGAGAGGGATGCGATCTCGCCCGGCCGGGCTCCTGGCACTAGCCAATCCACGCTGAGGACGTGCCTCTTAAACACGCTCGCTGAAAAAAACTGCCCCCCAAAACATACACTCCAGTAGACTGGAGGCTCAGGACCACTGTGTGTGGGGGTGAAGGTGAGGGGGGGGGGGGGCAACAGGTAATCATTAGTTTGTTTTCTTTTTTCAGAAAAGACAATTCAATATTCAGCTGTTTGATATTAACCAGGTAGAATTTAAAGGATAATTCAGTTTTATTCTTACGACGGAGAATTAGGGGCAAACAACAGAGTAAAAAAAAAATTGGATATTTCGAGAATTAAGTCGTTATACTATGAGAGAGCTGAATCACCTGATCACTGTAGTGGTGCAGCAGGTGCTCCTGAGCAGTGGAAGTGAACGTTGAGCCACTTGCCGTCGCGGCGATGCCACACCCTG
Source organism: Microchirus variegatus (assembly GCF_963457635.1). NCBI lineage: Eukaryota > Metazoa > Chordata > Actinopteri > Pleuronectiformes > Soleidae > Microchirus > Microchirus variegatus. The sequence goes on along the minus strand of NC_139818.1, from coordinate 14,080,246 downwards.
GTCTCCTCTGATTGGCTGGAGCGAGGGTGGCCCGTGGTGTCCACGAACTGCGTGAGTCTGATGTAGGCGATGCACGCCGCGTCCTCGCCGATCAGGTGCACGTGCGGGTTGAGAAGGGTGGTGTGCACCGGCTTGTTGTTCTTGCTCAGCACTGGGTGAAACACAGCGAGACAGTAACGACATCTTTATACGGGTCAATGACAAATAAAGCTTTTTAAAGCATATTTTTAAACTCGCAACAAAAAAATGTCAGGTGGCACAACCAACTATTTATAAAAATATACACAAGGATTTCATTATTTGTGATTTTATTTTCTTTTTCTTTAACTGTCCTCGACTAGTCACATTCATGGATGCCGATAAAAGAAATACAGTTATGGGATGACTTTGACATTCAGACACTGGACGGACAGAAAGACAACAGGTGAGGAAAAATGAAGTAAGCTGTGCATCATTTGAAAGCTACTAACATTTGTAACACACATTCCTTTATGGAAGGAAAAAAAAATGCCTAACTGAGATGATTAATCAACTGAAAAGATCAAACTCAACAATCAAAATAATACGACTGATCAGGAGATGACACTGGGAAACAAAAAAATTGAACATATACTGATCACTAAATCCCCCACGAGTAGTAAACCTTAAAAATGACAAACACTACATGTATAGTAACTTCATCCAGCACCTTCTACGCGCGTTTAAATGATGACGTTTTTGACGCGAACGGGAGGAGACTCACAGTTTTCAAAGTAGAACTTGTGAAAGTCCATGCCCTCGACCAGGTTCCCCAGGGCCTCTGGTTCAAAAGAAGTGAGACCAGGGTCACAAATCCTCCTGAGAAAGACGAGAGGCACAAGAGGGACAGGGGAAGCAAGACCAGTGAGTCATTAGAAAGCAATTAGGCGTGAAACAAATCGTTCAAAACAAGCAGGTGGACTCACGTGTAGGCCTCGAAGTCTCCGTTGTTGATGGCCTCAATCAGCTGCTCTGTTATCTTGATGATCTCCTGTTTACGAGCTACAGAAAGAACACACAGATAGATGGTGAATGGCTGGGGGGAGCCATGCAGGAGGTGAGACAACAATTAACTATGTGGTGTGTGTTTTTTGTTGTTGTTGTTGTTTTTCTTTTTCCTTGATGACACTTTCCCTCACTGCTTCAGCCCCTGCCTTCCCCTCAGACTCTCTCCTCCTTCTCCTCCTCCTCTGCAGCTACAGCTCGATGCTCCTCTTTAACCTCATCAGTCAAGCCACAACGGGCTCGCTCTACGCGCCTCGAACCTCTTCTGTCGCTACGAAACTGACCCAACACTACACTCCTGTCGTGTGAACACACACTTCCTGGAAAACAAAAAAACAGAAACCGCTGAGTCTCTCAGAAGGTCCCATTACTAGGCTTTATTTCAACAACATTTCCTGTCTTGACATCCTGGTACCGTGTGAATGAAGGTTTACCCAATAATGAGAATGTATCTGGTTTCATGACATGAGTGAACCTGTCATAATATCAGCTCTTTATTCAGCAAACTGAGGAAGACCACCAGATGTGGCTAAAAGCCCAGTCCTCTCTAGCTGCTGGTGTAAATAAAGTGTTTCAAGATCTAAACGTATGTCAACTCAACATGTGACACGAAACCCAGTCTTTAAAAAAAATGGAGAACATGAGTAAAGCAAGTGAAAATGTCTCTGTTTCTCTCCTCTGACGTGTTATGGTGGATGTCATTGACCGCCTCCTCTCGTCATTTCTGAGAAAACAGCCGGTTCAGAAATGTGAGTTTCAGGCATGCAACAGGTACAGCGAGTGGAGGGAAAAGGGGAAAGCCGAGCTCGGTTAGACCAGATGTGCTCTTACTCTGCTTAGTGTTGCTTTTAGCAGTGGCAGTGTTGCTCCCTAGTGGAGCAGCGGCCATGGAGGATTGCGAGAGCTCAGACTCGGGGCAGGAGCTGTTGCCCGTGCTGTTCCATGCCATGCGCTTTACATCATGCGGTGGAACTGAAACACACAACGTATGGTCAACAAAACAGAAACTACATGGATGGATGGATGGATGGAGTGAAAAGAAGTTGCATATGCGATCACCCCCACACAAACATGCACACACACACACACACACACACACACACTACAGGCAAGAGAATGCGCTGACACGTGGTTAGTCTTCAGTGAAATGAGTCAAAAACAAAACACTCCCGAGTTAGACATGCAGATGGGTAACATGGGGGCAGCCAGCAGCTGGAAGCAAGGTCAGTGTCGCTGTGATTGTGATGCTGCGTGATGTGGAAGTCATTAAACTGTCTGTTCTGCTCACGTCTTCTCTCAACTCTTAATGCTCCAATACGTTAAACAAAGCCTCTTGTGACGAACAGCAGCGCAGGACAACGAGGCGATCGAAGCCATTGTTTGTTATCAGAAGGAACTTGGCGTGTTCGTGAAGGAAGGAAGGAAGGAGGGCAGGAGTGAAGAAAAGTGCACAGGAAAGGAGGGGGCGGGTGGGGTCTGAGCGTCCTTTGGTGCAGGTGCGTCTGATGAGCGCAGCACGACGAGGACAAGAGGTCGACAGACAAGTGGAAGGATTAGAGTGTAGAGGTAGGAATATTTGCGACAACGGGGATGAGAGCAGCAAAGGACAGCGTCGATCGGAGAGATGGAGAATAAAAGAGGAGGGCGAGGATTAAAGAACGTGACGGAGAATAAAGCGTGGTGGAGGAGGATGAAGAACACGTGAGGACACAGAGAAACATGACGCTCATGATGGTGTGCATGGTCCCTGTAAGACTGGGAGGCTGCTTTTTTTTTTTATAGGACAAACAGCTGTAGGGTACTCAAGGCTCCCTCCAGCTGGAACTGTTACATTAGGAGAACAAGGGGACAGATGCTGTGATCACCAAGAAACCCACACACACACACACACACACACACTCGCACACACACACACACACAGTTGCATTAAATTTCAGGGTTCCCACAGTGTCCCTGATGAAAAATTTCATGGGATTTTTATGACTTTCCAGAATTAGTTCCTCAATCTGCCGGGGAAAAAAAGATTTGACCCTTGTTTTGTTTTTTTGTAAAGCTTGTGCTGAGCTCGGGGAGGTGAGGCAGTTAAGGTGTAGTCTTACTCTGCTTAAGCGAGCACAAGATGTACAGTTTAATGGACATAACACAGCAGGGAATAACTGTGCAATTAGTGTGCGAAACAAGCTGTAAAATGCATCTGCGCTAAAAGAATATTCTGGTTTATTACAACCAGTAAGACTAGTTATGGACCATTAAGTATGATTGCTGGTTTTTTCCTTTGTAAATGTTATAAACCGTATCGGAGAGTGTGTGTTGTCTTTAGAAGAGAGTGACATCACACTCCTCCTGTGTATTGTTATAAGCACCTGTGTTTTCATAGCCAGCCTCGCCTGTAAGCTACTTTCAACACTCCCCCAGTGTCACATTCATGATTCACCTGTTAATTCTTAAGTTCTATAAAAGCTTTGAGTTCAGTGTGGACGATAACCAACGTGTAAAATGAGATTGAGAGGTCACAATGAGTTGGTTTGTCTGTCTGGCTGTTAGCAACATAACTCGCAAAAGTCACGGACGGATTTGGATGAAATTTTCAGGAAATGTACGCAATGGGACCGGGAACATGCGATTAAAGATCTGTAGATGCTGCGCACCGGCAGGGTGTATTTTGTAGGCACTGAGCTGCCTTGGCGTAGATCTGCGCTCTCCGAGTGCTTTTCTAGTTTTTAACATAGGTGAATAGAGGCCCATTTCCAATGTTCTAATGGTACAATGTGTTTGTTAATCGCGTTAGAAGGCTATTGGATGATTAGAAAACCCTTGCGATTATGTTAGAACAGCTGAAAACAGTTTTGCTGGTTTAACCGTCAAAGCAAAGTTTGAAAGGCAAAATTATTATTTTGAATATAAATCATTATTTCTAATCTTGTCAATGTCTTCTCTATATTTTCTATTCATTTTGCAACTCTTGATGAATAAAAGTGTGAGTTTTAATGGAAAACTTGTATTGGTGACCCCAAACTATTGAACGGTAGTGTATGAAGTGTCCTAAAAAATGTACTTTGGATAAAATGCACCAGACAAGTAGATGAATAAAAGCATGGTTAATACTGCTCTGAAATGTCTGCGATGGAAAGCTGTACAAGCCACGGAAAGACTCTGAGGCGACTTGAAGCGAAACCCTTCTCTTCACGAACTCGCTTCATGTCTGTTTTCATCAGTGACTAGCTAGAACAGGCATATAGCTCACTGGCATTAGTAGACACAATCACTTTTGTTTAGGTCTGGCATGCATACTAAACTGCAACGACTGTTGGGCACTCCAGCAATGAAGCCTAAACAACAACCATGACAGTCAAGAGTACACTTTAGCTTTACTCTTCCTGTGTTGGGTTCAGGTTGAGGCTCAGACAAAAATACTAGACGCGTGTAGGGTTCACAGTCAATATTCTTTCGGGGATTGGTGGAGTGCCCAGAATCCCCTATCGTAACTTTAAATGTGTATGACAGGAAGGAGCTGAAGCAGAGAGACAGACTGACTGACAGCCACACTGAGACTGAGAAACTATTAACAGGCTTACCTGTTAACGTTGAGTGAACCTGCTTAACTTTTGCTTGAGGTAATTGTGTTAGGGCACGCACTGCGACAATAGATGCAACTTATTTACAACGGGTGTTTTTTTTTTAAATCTAAAGTGAATATAGTTTGCAAACCGTCATTGTTGTTATGCAACTAATTATTATGAAGTGAATGTGGTTACAGTGAGTGACATGGTTAGATTTAATGATATAATAATAAGCATGGACACATTTCAAAAGGAAGGTCTGGTAAATATACTTCACTTTAATTATTTACTTTTTGTTTTTTAGTAAAATCATTTTGATGTTTGTATCCACCCACAGAATTTTTTTTTGGTGTTATTCTTTTTTTTGCAAACATAACTGAGTAATTCTTAACATGTGTGTGTGTATATTAACAACAACACCAACTGGTCACAAGGTTTCTCAGTAATCTTAACTTATCATAACTCATGTCTGAAAACACTGTGATCCCAGATTTTATTGGTGATTGCCACTATTACCATAAGAAAGCCAGTTGTAATAAACCAGAATTAATATTATTGAGAATTTATTGGACTGCTCTTAATTTAACAATAGTAAAATCAACAATAAGCCAAACCTAGTGGGAACCCTCAAAAAAGCTTGGTGAATTAGAGTGAGGGAGCTCAAAGATGTAAGACGTCATTGCCAGTACAAAAAGCCAGGAGGGAGTGGGGTGGGTGGGTAGTGGGGGGGGGGGGGTTAGATCCTTGCCAGGGGCAACCAAACAGCTTGTGGTTGCCATGGGTAAACTTACTGGCAGGTGAGCTTTGAGGTGAGGGTAGAAGTGGGGGCATCTCCTCTGTGGCGCTGCTCTGACTCAGCGCCGAACTGTCCGCTAGAACACACACACAAAACGCAGCCAGACGCACAGTAAATACATACATACACATACCACAGGCACACAGTCAGACAGTGTCAGACCGTGAGACGCACGCAATTGTATCTCAGCACTCCTGCCTCGCACTACAATCCAATACACACACTTCAGTTGGTGGGAGACAGAAAGAGAGAGCGGATAAGAACAGGAAAAGGCAAATAATACACTTTAGTACCTTTCCTACCTTTCATTTCCTCCTCGTCGTTGGTGGCGTTGCTTTCTGTCGATCCCTGAGAGAGACATAACACGCAGATAGTTTAAAAAAAAAAAAAAAAAACCTGGATCAAGTCTGACAGGACTGAGAATTAAACAGCTGGGCGAGGCTCTCGTACAAACATGTCATACAAACAAAGCACATTTCTCACCTTCACTCCATCGGGAGGATTGTGCACAACTGTGCTCTGCGATTCCTGCAACACGGAACACAACAGTGAGTGAGCATCCACAACCAGTGCCTCTTAACTGGCTTCAACCTGATCCCACATTTATTTTCTCTAATTAATCATGTAGAACTTTAAATTGCGTATATAACCTAATAATTAAACCCAATGGCTTTTGTTTTCCTGTTAAAGGGGACCACAAAAACAACAACTCATTTTTAGATTTAAGAAACCGATTATAATCATTTCATTATCAAAATTGCTGCAGACTAATTTTCTGTTTCACTGCAATCTTAACATAATGAAAGGCTCATACATTTACTACTGTTTTCACAATTCCTGAAGCTTAATTCATTAAATTAAAATACAATTTAGCTCCTGCAGCTATTAACTGTCCGGGGCTGGATCTTATTTATGTTGTTTAAATAATTGTGTGTTTTGAGTTAACAAAATCTAAATTTACATACAGCAATGTGACAGATGTCTCTATATATCTTGTTGTACTGAGTCATACCTATAGGGACTAACTTTGGGGACCGGAAGCCCAGGTTGAGAAGCACAACGATCCAACCACATCACTACACTTTAATACATGCTAATAAAGCGTCTAATAACCACAACATGCTGCCATGGGATATGAGGATAACAATAAAACTCAAGCGGTAAGACAGGGATATGTCAGTGTGGTTGTTGATGATGGCATTTATGATGATGGATGTTAAGAGTGAGTCAAACGGCTGAGTGGACTAAAAACAAATGGATGACAAAGTAAGACAGGACGGACGGCTGCAAGGCTGCAGTGACTTTATTGGGAAAGTTAAAGGATAAGCTGGTTAATGACAGAAGGGAAGAAACACAGAGAGAGAAGAGAGAACTACAAGGAGGTCGTTACGCGATGACGACTGATCTCTACTTCCTGTGTCGACACTCAAGAGGTGCATAATCCTGAAGGTCATGCTCCACCTTAGCAATATAAATGGTGCAGGCTGAGATAAAATTTGATATCAAGAATGTCTAATCATTTCCAAAAGAAATCCAACTGATTTACACATGTGCAACTTAGTGGGGCAAACTGGCCAGAAGATGGGTACGGCTGGCATGGAATGGTGCAACATCTCTTGAAAGGGAAATGAAGGATGACAAGCAGCAACTATGACAATGGAGGATGAGGCACAACGGACTATTATGACACTATTGGGAGGGGGGGGGGGGGTGAGGCACAACGGCGGGAACCTGCGGCGGCCTACTGTACCATCTGGGCGTTGGTTGCCATGTTGGTGTCTTTCAGGGCATTGATGGCGCTCACTATACTGTTCTTACTGTTGTTGGTAGAAGGCTGGGATGAGAACGCAAAAACGCAAAGAGAACAGATGTACGTTACACTCAAACAGACACACACACACACACACACACACACACACACACACACAGATGCATTAGAATTACACGCCTTTTAGGAACTGGAGCTAATGTTGGTTGAGGCTCCCAGGCTGTTGAGAGCTAACAGGGTAAATGAGAGGGTGAGTGCCATAGAATGGCCTCTAGATCATCCCTTTTACTGCCTCACTAACCCTCTATGCCTCCGCCACTTAACTGCACAGAGAAACCCCCAGGGGCAGATGAGAAAGAGAGGAAGGCGGGAGGGGGAAGAGCGAAGCTTAACAGTAGTAATGATGAAAACTGCTTGGAAAAGAGGACAGCAAACCTCTGACTGAGGCCCAGTAAAGGTGAAAGAATAAACCTAATATATGAAACTGATCGACTGATAAATATACACATCATTTTGACTAGAACTCGAAGAAAAAATGTGTGGATAGTAGAGGGATTTTTGGGATGCAAAAAATACTTTGCAGGAAAGAAAGGAACAGGAAGACAATTTCATCCTAAAAAACAAAACAAAAAAAACGAACAAACTAAATAAAATAGGAAAATGCTTCTCTTTGAAATCATATTGCACTGAATAAATAATAGAGGAGATACACTGAGAAGGAAAGAGGCAACGAAAAAGAACAGAAGGTAGAAAAAGGGGTCAGCTAGCATAGGAGACATGGGACACAGTGTAGCAGGAGAAAGGAGGACAGAGACGTAACAAGACAACCTTACCTTAGCAGAATCTGACTTCTTGTTCAGTAAACTTTTGCATGCTGTAAAAAAAAATAAAAAAATAAAAAAAGAGGATAGAAAGGGAGAAAAATGGGTAGATAACTCAGTTTTACTGTTTAATGACAGCAGCCATGCCAATTCAGCTGGTTCTTCACAGAAACCCAGAAGTAAGCAAAAATATGGACAACGTTTTTTCAGCTATGAAACCCCAATAAATTAGTATGTGATAAACTGAGTCTAGAAGTTGCCGTTTTTACAAATTTTTCCCTTTTTCTCTACAGGCGGCTATTCTACAAACACCCATGCACATCATAATCAATTCATTGCCATCTGGGAATAAAAGAGAAACCTGAGAGCAAAGTTAACTTCCTCAATCCATTTCCTGTCTAGGAAGACACCAGCAGATGTAAAAAGAGAGTGATGGTCAGACTCAAACTGCCGCCAGGCCTGACAGTGATGAGCTAGGTTAATGTAAATCATTGATTTCCTTTAAGGGCCTTAGTCACTTTTCCTCTCAGTCTAAAGCTTTCAACTGTCTGTTGCTTCCTTTTCTCTCAGTTTCTACTGACACACGTTTCAAAAAAAAAAAAAAAAAATCTCTTTTTTTTTTCCTTACCTTCCAATAAGAGAGGGGGAGGGGGAGAGGGGAGATTTGAAAGAGACAGTGCAAAATAGTGGAGAAAAGGGGGCACACAGCATTTACAGAGGCAAACAATACCAAGAGACATCTCATGCTCCTTAATCTGAGTTGTTGCGTCAATATGAAGCATCTATCTTTGACCTGGCCATGCAGCATCCACAAGAAAAAATGTATATAAAAAACAAAAAATATTTTCATTCCAAAACCAGGGGAAAGAGAGCTAATTTTTCAGAGCACACACATCTGCTCTTCATTTGGCTAAATTTAATATCAGACAGGCTTAAGGGTAATATTTATAACAGCATGAATCCACCACATTCATATACGCGCTGTATATATACATACATACACACACAGACACAACCCTCCCTCCTCCATCCAAGAGCAAGATCACCAATGTGACATGACAGGATGGGTGAAGTCAAGATGACCCACAGCAGGGAGGGCTGCACTGCTCAAGCGATATGACAGCTCGACGATGATCGAGCTGTCATATCGATGATGAATGTATATAATGCATTAGAAAGCAATCAAAGGTGCATCTCCCTGAAACATTTTATAGGATATAATCACACAGGACACCCACATGCGAAAGACAGCAAGGCAAACACCCTTCTGGAGACAATAAGAAATGCTTTGAACACACACACACATTCTGTCACATTCTGCTGTAATGTGATTAAAGGGGGGAACATTATGAGCAAACTGCCAAGCCTTGCCTCAGACATACTCGAGAGAAAATTGCAGGGAAGCAGTGATAGTAGTAAGTGCCAGGGTTTTGCAGTGATGAGTTACATCATCAGAGGCCCAAAAATAATAATAACAAAAAAATAAATAAACAAGGACAATTACAAAAGGAAAAGAGCTGAGGAGTCCAGTTTGGAGTGATGGTGTCGGAACAAAAGATTGACAAAAACTTACAAACAGGAAACTTGGTCCAGTTTCACAGAGGAAGCCCGCATTCGGAGGGCTCTATCTGACAGTCAAACCACCACAAACACTCTGATTCTCAGAGCATCACTCACACACAGCATTGAGTGACCACTGAGGTCCGTCTCTCACATGTTGCCTTTATCTTACCTACACACAATTCCTAGTTCCCTATGAAGAGATTTATTCACATTGCAGAGCAGAGAAGATTATCACGTCTGGAAGGGCGACGAAGAACCCCATCTGCTCTACACTGCTTCTCGTATAAATCGATCTATGGAGCCACCATTGGAATCGTCGACCTTCACCACCCAACGCCACCCAACAGGACGAGAGCTGGGCCGGGTTTTAGTACTTTCAAAGTCCTCGTGGAAAGTGTCGACCACTATGTGACAAAGGATCTGCTGTCATGTTCCCTTGCAGCATTTCACTGTGAACACTTTTGAAAGTACTAAAACAGACCTCAGGAGGGGTAGAGGAGACATGGGATGCCTTAAAGCTCAAGGGATTCAACAGGAAGGCTGCACAGTGGTGATGGTTTAAACAGTCGGCTCCGCTAATAGCACCAAAGGCAGCACTCCCATCCTCTGTCTCGGTCTGAACCTCTCCGCCTTTTCCTTTTCCCTCCCAAAAGACCCAGGTCCGACGATGGCAGCACGCCAACCCAACTCTTGCCGGCCCCCTGCAGTGTCAGTTCCCGCCCCCAGGATACATGCCTCTCCTCAACCCCTGCCCCAGTCCACTCTGTGCCCATCCTCACCACCCCAGCAGGGGGAGAGCACGGGGTGTACAGGGTGTACAGGGTCAGCTGGAAGTCAGGATGGAGCTTGCTAGAAGTGACGACATGACTATATTTGGTAGATGAAATGGAGGTTACGAGGTCTGGAGCTGAGTGATGGTGAGGTGTAAATGTACGATGCACTTAGTGCATGTTAAACAAAATCAATTACCATTAAACGATGCTGATGTTTATTACTGTGTGCAGTCTGATGTCTCGTGAAGGCAACACACATCCTAAATAACTGGTATGAACTAATTTCGTGTGAGTATGCATGCGTGTTTGTGTGTGTGAATGCTGATGAGGATGCTGGCAGTGGCTGCATGCAGGAGTTCTAGGTGGTCATGATGGCCCTCCCCAGTACTATGAGTCAGAGTAAGTCGTGTGTGTGGAGAGGAAGTGGATGGGCGTGTCTCTGGGACGTACCTTCCTGAGCCAGTGAGGCCGTGGAGGAGGCGGCAGCAGCAGAGTTGGTATGCTGCCGGCCCACTATTGGACAGAAATGCTACAGTTGGGAGGGGCTATGCAAATTAGGTTGGTCTATCTCACACTGTTCAATTGGGGGCCTAGAAAGCCACAGGACGTGCTGGCTGAAGCCCAGATATATCACACAATATATAGATATATAAATGGGCAAAAGCAAAGATGTGCACGCCTGTGGTTTCCTAGGCCCAGGATTGAAATCACTAGCCATTGACTGACCAAATTACCCCAGGGCTTAGAACAAGGCTTCAATGAAAACAGATGGGAGATTTAAAAACACAAAATCTTAACAGTCACCTGTTGTTTTTTTATAACACTACACCTGCCCCCAACATAACAAACTCAAAAGTTTAGGTTTCCTTTTCTCAAACACACAAACGCTCCACAGACAGCAGAAAAAAGACACACACACACACACACACACACACACACACACACAAACACACAGGGAGAGATATATTAGCATAGACAAGGACAAGACTGGCACTCACATGTAATCTGGTACATGACAAATATAACATTTTAGCTTTTCTTCTCATATACAGAACATCAGGACTTCATTAATATTGTTCCTATTGTAAATCCGAGGAAAAGTCGTGTTTCATTTCAGTTTAATGTGAGAGACTAAGTTAACTCCTGTGTGCACACAAACACATTATTTTTGAGGGTGTGTGTGTGTGTTGGAGTGTGTTTGTATGTGTGTGTTGAGCAGGTTAAAAGAGGTACAGAGGACTCTATCCACTCTCCTTCCTCCTCTGCATGTGCTGCTGCGTGGGAGGCTGAGGGCTAGGGGCACACCCACCTGAGAAGTTTCTGGACACCAGCATGGTGGTGAGAATGGCTCCCTGGAGAGGAAGGAAGAGAAAGAGGTTAGAGAGGCATACTAAAAGGATCTCCTTTTTTTTCCCACAGCATCAGCGAGATGTATGTTCATGCACATAATGCTAGACGTGTTCTTTGTCAATTATGAAATCATCTGCATGTATTGACATCCAATATTGTATTCTTCCATACATGCATCTCAAAGGGTCAGTGTTATCTCAGCGAAAGCAGCTTCTAAAGAACCTTTGGCTGTTGTCCTGGTCAGACAAGAGACAGCTCTTGCAGGTCTTTTTTCCACTCGTTTCCTATAGACAGTAAACATTTCACACACTGCTCATGTGCCCTGGATGCCTGGCCTTGTGCAGGAGCACCCTGGATACCACACGTTTAAGCAACAAGCTCAAATCAGATCAGAAAGGGGCCCCAACATCACTTTCGTTTATTTATTTACGGTTGTCCAGTTGGATGAAGTTTAGAGGTGGGCGTCCTGTGGCGCTGACGCCAACGTTTTCAGTTGCTTGGAAACAACATTCATTGAAGAGACACTAGTGCTAAACGCTGCTATATAACCCGAGCATCATATTACAGTTAACCAATTAGTTACCAATAACCAACGAGTTGAAAACTGATGTAGGACGAGTACCTTGAGTTTTCGGCGAGCGTTGAACTTGCGGAGACACTCGACAGTTTCCTGTCTGTGCATCATGGATGCCACTGTAGAACGGTGCTGTAGGAAGACAACAAAACAATCATTATGTGTGTGTTTGATGTCTAGATTTATTTATGTATCAATCCATATTTCCCTGTAAAATGACAGTGATACTGTTTGGGTGAGTCAGGTGATACTTACGCAGACCCATGGGTGTTTGAGGGCCTGTTCAGCAGTGATTCTCTTGGCTGGGTTGATGGTCAACATCTGGTTGATGAGGTTCTTTGCCTCTGGAGTCACCGTGTCCCACTCCGGTGAGGGGAACTGCGAGGAATGGGAGTGACGGTTAGAACAGAAAAAGACTGCAAACAGTACGTGTCTCCTGATGGTCTGTTTGACAGCTGGCATCTGCCCATTTCTGGCTAATCTACAACATCTGGGAAAGGGGTTCCGAGTGAATTTATCAACATTATGTTTACATTAACAGAACACATGTTTTTTTGTTTCATTTTTATTGAGAGTAAATTCTCTTCGGTGTGGCTGCATCAGAAAACTGCAATGTGACTTGCTTATCCAGAGAGAGAAAGGAGGATACCCCTACTCTCATTCTGTCTCTCTCTCTCTCTCTCCAACACATACACACAAACTCTCTCACACACACACACCCCTCTGCAATGCGTCAGGGAGGCCTGGATAGGATCAATAGCTTTGGACCAACTCTCAATTGGACACCACTAAACATTTAAAACCTGCTTAGCAAATGCCTGCACTGCACCCTTTACAGATATACACCTTACACAGACATGCAAACTTACATCATATGCCCCAGCTTTGATCTGTTGATAGAGTTTGTGTTGATCTTCATCCCAGAATGGAGGATACCCCACTAACAAGATATAGAGGATAACACCTGACAGAGGAATATGAATGAGAAAGAGATCCTGTTACGATATTGTGAATGAAAGTTAGAACAGAACAAAATAGTGAAGTACATACAAGAAAAATACAACTTTTTTTGTGATACTGAGCCTGGTTGTTCCAACACTTCCTCAGTGCAGTGCCGTTTATGAGGTTAAAGTCTTCTCTCTGACATAAGGTGGGGGTTTTTACAACCCCATATACCTTGTGAAAACAATCTTATCACACCTGTTGAAATTGTTCATTTGACTTGAAACAAAATGAGTCTTGTGTTTGTTTCCCACCACTGAAACACACAAAAGTTGATTGTTGCAAGTCCATTTTGCCCATAGTGGGGAAGACTCACCACAAGCCCATATGTCCACAGGCTTGCCGTAAGGGTCCTTCCTTAGGACTTCAGGCGAGAGATAACCAGGGGTGCCTGCAAATCCTGCACGACAGAAAAAAACCCACAATATGATGAAAACTTTGACATAATTATGGTGTAGGCTACCGTGTACAGTTATGTGAATGCTTGTGATGACAGTGCCTTGCCGGACTCCAATGCAAGGCCAGATTATAGATAGTCACAAGCAAATGCCCATTAATCATCTCCCACTAGAGAGTCAGCCAAATGCTGGCAGCTCGGCTGTTAGCCAAGACACTATGACCTAAGCATGAACTGGAAAATATCTGCGAAACACTTAAGTAATGTCAAAGTATTGTTTGGCTTCCAAGTGTGTGGATGAAGATTTAAGTATACTGTATATAAAAGGCAAGCTGCTCAGCAGTAACATGTAGAAACTATGCATTACCAAATGATCATCCAGACAGAAGGTCAGATAATGAGTCCAGCATATTTGATGTGTGTGCATCACCGTTTGTGTTTTCTTACCAAACCAAGCCTGCTGGTCGCCCTGTACTTCAATAGCAAGGCCGAAGTCTGCCAGCTTCACTGCAGCTCCCTTCATCTTACTGGCCAACAACAGGTTCTCAGGCTGAGAGGGAGACATGCACACACACACACACACACACACAAACACACACAGAGTGAAGCAGAATGTAGGACAAGAGATCAAGAAAGTGAGAGACAGATAGTGACAGGCTGTCTTCAGTGAGGTTCTGAGAAATATTTATATTTGATGTATTTTCGAAACAGCTCGTGTGGGGGCGGGGTAAAGGTGCGAGAAAGCGATGGAGAGACTGAGGAGGAAGGGAGAGAATGGGTGGTTGAGAATCTCCATAGTGCCATATATGGGCATGGGTTCGTAGTCATAGAAACCACTCGGGAGTCATTTAGGCAGCACTGCAGAATGCATGCTAAATGGAAAGTGTACTTAGCGAGAGGCTGCATGTGTGGCAGCGTTCTAAATGGCCGTTGTTTGGGCAGTAAGACATAAAGGGCCGCAGTAAAAGCCCACTCAGGATAAAAGGCCAACAAATCAGACAGGCAGAGCTTGAGGAAATAGCGTTATTCTCTGACACAAAGTGCACAAACCTACACACAAAAGCCACCCACACAAGTTTGAGACATCCCTCGAGTCCCTTGTTTTTTCCACACCTTGCAGTGTCTCCTTGAAAAGATACTGTTCAAAACATATTTTTAAAGTCCCTCCTACCAGGATTATTATCATCATCATCATCACCTGAAACTGGGTTAAGAACAAAACTGCTCTCTTCATCCCCTCATTGGATTTGAACCTATCAGCAATTTGGGACAACTCAAGCCCCTCCCCTCTTGCTGCATGGGTGGTGTGACGTCATGCAGGTTGTCCTGGCAACTCCCGAGGTTCATCTACAGCTTCACCTCTTCTCTGATAATAGACCCCCTTCGCAACAGTACAGAGTGTGTGTGTTCCTGCACATATGTGTGGCTTCCAGTGCTTGTCTTATTCTTGCCATCGGTAAGAGACAAACCCCTCCACGTGACAATGATTCACCATCTCTGTGCTTAACATGAACACGCACACATGCGTGCACAGAGAGATGCGGTCAAGGACAGACAGGCTGACAGATCTTGGAGCAGATAAGAGGAGTAGAGGGTAAAAACAGTAAATGGAAGAGAGCGAGAGAGAGATAGAGAGAGACGCAGGGGAAAAATAAAAAGGGTTGGAAGCAGAAACGCAGAGAGAGACACAGAGAAAGCCAGAGCAATCCGTGTGTTGCCATGGCCACGAGCAGAGGTGTGTGTGAGTGTGTGGTTGTCATGGTAACAGGGCAGTTACTCACCTTGAGGTCTCGGTGCACAATATCATGCTGGTGGATATGATTGACACTCTCCAAGATCTGACTAATGCAATGACTACATTGAGAGAATGGGAGAAAGAGAGAGACGTATCACTGACCGACCATCACCACAAAAAACATCACATCTACATTTTTTTTTTTCTGTCATGAGCTTCTTTGCCGGGCGGATTATCGTCTGGTTACCAAGAATGACGTCACTCTTGATCACTATATAACAGACACTATGAAACCATTGCCATCAGAATTTTCTACAACATTTATAAAGCAACATTTTTTGATCAGTCATTTAAGCCGTTTTACATCGAATCCCCACAATTTGATAATTTCTCCTTTCATGCAAATGTAAGATGAATATCTTTGGATTTTCAAGTTTGCGGCGCAATCAAAGCATCATAAAGAGTTCAGCTGTATAAAAGTGTGACATGCATTTATCACCATGTACTGACATAAGGTTCGCAACTAACAATTCATAATCGATCAATCAATTATCGCTTGGTACGTAAAATATCAGAAAAGCGTTGATCGGTATAGGAATTGAAATCCACAAACCAAAATTAATCAGTTTTAAAGATTTCTTGTTATATGGAGAAAAGGAACAAGAAAATATTCACATTTAACAAGCTGACAAATCTGAAAACTTTTAATTACTGAAAAACCCACAAATAGTCAAAATAATTTTTTCATCGATCAATAACCAATGACTCAAATAATCGTTGCAGCCCTCCCTGACATACACACATAACAGTTGACTGAGAACATACATTAACCCTTCGACCATTTGATAATGAAAATGGGTGTCGGGATTAAAAGACTCAAAACTGGCAACCACCTCCATTATAATTAAAACCTATTAATGTTAAATCCAGCCTAAATGTATTTATCCTGTGCACATTGCGATGTAGCCATTTTACATAAAATCACTAATATTTTTCTAAAGGAATTATCCACGTTCTGTAGTTTAAAAAAATCAATACTAAGAAAGTGGTGTGGGAGGCTTTATACCACACAGTCAATAAATCTCTATCCCAGTAGCAATTTAAATAATGGGGGCGTCAATTCAGCTGCCACTAATACCTTTGCCATATTTCTCAATTCTGGATAGTGAGCATGTTTTCACACTAGCCTGGTGAGTGTGTTCACTCGTGATGGGACTTTGGATGAGTCTTTGCCTTCAAGCCAGTACCTGACCACATTATTACAGTCCTGCACACTGTGGTGTGAGTCCTCCATGATCCCACTGCTTAAGGTTTGTGTTCATGGGTTGGCTCGAGAAAGGTTAATGGGTGAAAGGTCAGGCCCAATCCATGTGGCATTGGATTTTGTGTGTGTGTGTGTGTGTGTGTGTGTGTGTGTGTGTGTGTTTCAAACCCCCCTATGAGTATGGGACCCCTAATCCATTTGTACAACAGACTTCATAAGCCACGGACCGCAAAGCCAGAGGGAAAAGGGGGGGAAACGAAGAAAGAGGGATAGGAGTCAAGAAAGCATAAATGTCAATGTCAACAAAATGTCATATCATGTAAAAAATAAAAAAAAA
Source organism: Microchirus variegatus (assembly GCF_963457635.1). NCBI lineage: Eukaryota > Metazoa > Chordata > Actinopteri > Pleuronectiformes > Soleidae > Microchirus > Microchirus variegatus. The sequence goes on along the minus strand of NC_139818.1, from coordinate 14,063,283 downwards.
TGCCTGATACAGTATCACAAAACAAAGTGTATTTTGTCCCTCCAATGAACACAAAACCACAATTTACAAAGAAAATAAAAGAAAACCGAATTGGAAAAAAGCGTGTGGCATTTTTGCCTCATGGTATATGTAGGAGGATGTAGAGTGATGCAAGCGGCCGCAGAGAGAAAGGAGACAAGTTTATTGATTCACCTGTTGACGGCGAGAATCATTCGCTGACAAGAATACAAGAAAACCAATTACACCCACCACCGTGTACGCCTGTGCGTCCACATTTATAAACTGAGAAGGACGGAATTCATACATTTAATGGTATTAGGCTGCGTGTTTGCTGCTCATTGTGTGTGCATGTAAATGTGAGCAGCGGCTCCATGTGACGCGCTTACCTGGCATCAGCCTCGCTGTAGTACTCCCTGGCTACAATGTCTTCAAAGAGCTCTCCTCCTGTCACCCTGGTGCAGGAAGCAAGGGAGCAAGAGAGCAAGAAAGAAAGGAAGAAAGAGACAGATATGGGGTGGGTGGGGGGGTGGGGGCAAGAGGGAGAATTTGTTAGCATACACAAACAAACCACAGTCGCATGCATGGATTAAATGTCACCATGTGTGTACAGAATATACTCACAGGTCAAAGACTAGGTAATGAAAGCCTTCCTCTGAAATGCTGTCATGGAGTCTCACTGCAACAGAGGGTGGGCAGACACATAGAAAGGCAGGAGTCAGGCAAATTAAAGATTTGCGGTTTTCTTTGACTGTTAGTTTCCCCCTCATCCGTAGAGACGGAAAAACACGTTTAAAAAGGGAAGAATCTACAATTAACTACAGTTGACATATACATTTTTTTTTCTCATTGCTTTGATCTGACTAGCACATCTAATGGTTAGGGGAATGAGCACAATTAAACCCCACACTTTGATTAGTGAAATTTAGTCAGGAATTGTATTCTGTTGAATCAAATCCCTGAACTGTGATTGTAGCCAGTCATGCAGCAAAAGAAGAGACATATTCAATTTCTCTCATACATAAATAAACCACAGGTACCAAGGATTGATGCTCTTCAAACTGAAGTACCAGGCTGGCACAGGCACATATTTATCATGACCAAATCAGAAGAAATGGCAAGTTATTGCATTAAGTAGGGGATAGTGAGAAGCATGAAAAGGCATCTGGGTACAATCAGATCAGGATTGGTTATACAATATAAGTTACTGTGCCTCAATATTAAGCAATTATGACAATAATAAGATGGTTTTCAGTGGACACAGAAGCTACAATAATGATTATTGCGCAGTAAATTTCAGTCTCATCATGTTACCGCCCTGTAAGGCAAATTTATGCTTCCTTCTTCTGCGTCCACTTACAATCCACGACAATTTATAGCAGCCCCATAAGGCAAGATGACTGTTCTTAATCCTATGTAAAAGCTCTGATTAACAACCAAGGAGCTAGCTGTCGAAAAGGTAGAGTTTTGCAAACTTTGCAAATTGCATTAAAACATTAACAGGTGATGAGGGCGATGGAGAGAGGAACATGTTTTAATCACAAAAAAACATAATCGCTTGTAATGTTTCCCGTTTACTGATGGAGACAAGTGAGTGACTGGGTGAAAACAGAAAAATTAAAGTAGTGATTACAGTAATGAGCTCACATTACCACGATACTGCAGTCGGACGGGAACTGTCAATGTAACTTAACAGCAGCAGAATGACAAAGCAAAATCGCAGCAACAGGAGCCAGGCTTTAGAGGATGCCTGAGATGGAGCTAAGGTTTAGTGTCAGGGGAGCCACAGTTATCATTATATAAAATGAATATCAGTTGTATAATAAGATGAAGTAGGATGGCCCTGCAGCAAGAAACAAGAGCGACTGCTCTTTCCTCCTCCTCCCATCTTTTCACTCTCTCTCCATCTGGCTCCCACTCCTCCTGCTTTCGTCTCTCCATCTGTCTCTTTTCTGTGCCCTCCTTTGTCCCAAGTTTAAATGCAGATAATGCCAAAATATGTCAAGAAAGAGGAGAAAGGACAAGAGGAGGGGGAAACAAATCTATAAGGCGGGGGAAGAAAAAAAAAAACCTATGTATGCAAGGGGCAAATGAGTGCCTGGAGGACAGAAAACTAGGACACAGGAAGAAAAAAAAGCAGTGGGAAAAGAAGGTCACTTTCCTTCTTTGTGCCCTATGACACTTATCGCCGCTTAACACCTTTTTAATTATCACTGTAATATAAAATAATGACAATTAGCACACCTTTGGGCCGAGAAAGTTGAAAACTAGACAGTGAAGAGAGCAGAAGGCATTTCTCATAAACATGTCTGACAGAACTTCTGCATCATCACAGCAAACATCTGTTCAACACTCAGCCACTCCTCATTCTCATTAGCATTTTATTTTATGTTGCAACACAATACAGGTTTGTCCTGTACTAATGTGAGCAAGACGCACAAAACCCCAACAAAGCTTGCAGTCCTGAGCTGTTAGCATGTGGAGGTTGTACTGGTAAAATACTGGTGACAACAGAGAGAGCTGCCAGCCATCAATTTTGCTAAACAACAGTCTGGTATTTTAGGTTTTTTGTTTTTTTTTAACCAAGCTGGCTCACTTTTAACTGAGACAGATCACCATGGCAACCGATCCTGCATAGCAAACAGGTTACATTTAGAGGATCAGATCAAAAACCTAACATGTGGGAAAAAGATCATCTTGTCAGACATTATGTAGAAAAAACTAAATGCTACTTTGAGTTTTAGCCTCATTAACATAATTAACATATTTCCATTGCAGTGTTTTATATGTACACACTGCTATTAAATCATTTTATTGATAAAATGTATAGAACTGACCAGTATACTTAGAGGAATGAGTTGGTCAATAACCAACATTGATCATTTATATCCCAGTGTTTAAGTTAATATTATGAACCGGTGTCATCCATCCATCCAAACCTCTGCAATTTATTGAACTATAACTAAGGACACATATTATTGGACTTTTGCCTATATCCAATATAGTGCTTGGGCCAATTATGTATGCATTTCTCCCTGAGGTCATCGAGTTTCTTCTGCAGTGAAATTAACATAATGTTTTTCATATTCATATTGCAGCAGGTGTAGATAAACAAAAATAGGCATACAAATGTCACAGATGTATAGGGCATAGAAGTTTGATGACGCAGCAACTCATTCAGCCTACCGTTTCAGACATTAGCCACATCGAGGGACATCTCTGGGTGTTGACATTGTATTGACATTTAAAAGCCAATATTTGCCGATACCGATATGGTGCAGATAAAATCGTGCATCCTCGAACTGTCACTATTTGCAGTTAGGGATGACTGCCTGCTCACATTTCAAAATGATCCAGTGACATTTCATCCTTCATGTCAATAGCAGGTAGACCATCAAAATCATCATTCAGTTTATTTTATAGTCTGATTTGATATTATGTTACTTTAGAAATAGAAGCTATTAAGATTGAGACCGAATACCTGATTTCTTTGCAAATCAGCAAAGGTAGCATATCTTTGTTCTGTAAACAAATAATGTTGGATGCATTACGGTAATACTCCAGAAATCTGTCATAAGATACACTTTTCCTCATTTAAATAATGTTTGAATATTTTTTTTCCTACTACTATGAGTACTCATTATTATCAATACCTTGAAATGCATTGCATTACAAACTGTTGGTATCAGTGTGAGTCTCTAATGTGATAACAGAATCAAACATTTAACAAAAACTCACCAATGTTGGGGTGCTTCAGGAGACGGCAGATCCGAGCCTCTCTCTCCAGCTTCTGATGGTCTGAGGAGAGAAAAGTCACAGTTTATCAAAACAAGTTACTATTACAATGCAAAGTTTAGTGCTCCACTAAAAACGGCACATCAACAGGTAACAGCTTGACATTTTAAAGCTCCAGTGTGTAACTTCTGTCACCAAAACAGTGTTAATTTTATTACCCCCCCCCCCCCCCAGACTTATTGCCATGCCTGAGGTGAGCCTCAGAGCTTTCTGAAAGGATGTCATCATTCAACAGTCATTTCTCTCACTGGTTCACCCATGTTTGAGAAAACTGAGGTTAATTCCTTAACCTTAAGTTCTTTCAACATTCGTTTCATCTCACTCGTGTTTCAAAGAACCAAGGGATGAATCCTTAACCTAAGGTTCAGTGCCATCTCAATTCCATCTTCCCTCTTATCTGTCTGATCACAACACATCACTGTGCCACCACAGATGCCATTGCTATACTGAGAAACACAGAGAGAGTTGTGTGGAGCTGATGGGCTTAAGACATGCTTTTATTTTGAAAAGTTTTTCATGAATTTAGCATGTGTACGTTTCAGTAGCAGTGATCACTACTGTATGGTGCATATAAAATAATTACAAATGTTGTTGTTTATTAGCATTTTAACTCCAATTCATCAGAGGCTACAGCCAAATAGACACAGACAGGAAATGTGGAGCAAACAATCCAGAATGCAATACAACAATTTACTTTTCACACTGTACTTAGCCTTAAAACATGCTTACAATATGATATATATGTGTCAATTAATGTACACGTACTGTACATACTGCTAACAGATAACGTACTTGATTTAACCCACTTGTGAAATTTTATTTGTAGTGAAATTATGTATTTTAAAATGTGTAGCATCAGCGCTTAAGTCAATATTTGGGTCTAGATCATGGTGACAGCCTATTAGTTAAACTGTTCAAACTGAGCGGCCCCATTTGCTTCTGAAAGGTAACGGTGACAAGCAGAGCTCCACTGATCTCATGTGTGATATTATTTAAGTTTATTAAGCTGAGGCTGCGTATAGCAATGGGATGTACATGTACTTGTACATGTGTACTTGTATTTTTTTTTACCTCTTTAGGATCTTGTCAGAGTCAGTAGTCCACATGGGAACCATCACCTAGTCCTAGTTGAGAACTGGTTAAGTTTATGTCTAAGATAAGATTGTTAAGTTTAGGCATTAAGTTGTTATGGTTTAGGTCAGGCTAAATGGAAGTCAAGAGGGAAAGCTGTGCAAACCTGTGTGTGTATGTGTGTGTATGTCTAAAAGGGGTTAGTGTGAAATTATACTACACTGCTGCCGTGTTTGCACTTCTTGATGGGACGGGATGCAAACAGGAACGCACATGCCTCGTGTCTAAACCAACATCCTTGTTAGAAGGATTGGCCAAATCCTGCAGCAGTAGCATGGGTGCATGTGTGTGTTTGTACATGTCAGTGTGTAAACCACACTCCCTGTCACCACTATGACTACTACATTCACCTTATAAGACACACACACTGTTAAATTCCGATTTGTTACGAATGGGATTTGACTGACTCAATCATTATAGAACACTCATAACTTATCATCATCATCTTTAGTGTCTTGCATTTGACATAAATACAAACACGACTTCCCTCTGAAACTGCACACAAGTGCATTGTGAAACCTTTTAGCATGCGTCATCAACAACAACAACAACAACAGTAAACATAGCTGCGAGTCAACTCTTGCCGACAGCACTCTCCTCCATTGTTGCTTGGCTTTGCTGTGCTGCAATTCAATGACAACAATTCTTAGTGCATGCTTAAAGGCAAAAGGTCATCTTGATTGTGATTAGCGATGAGCCAAACAGTAACAGTATTGGTCTGACACTGATCAAAATCACTGGACAAAAATGTAAATAAACAAGCAACTGCATTCAACATTATGTTATTACATAAGCATTTTTTCTTTTACGGGAGTAGATGAAGCATTATGATTTTGAAGTGGCTGGTTATGGCTAATCAGCATATTTGTTTTTGCTCACAGCTTAGTTGTTTAAAATTTTTAAAACAACTGTATATCAGAAATTATATATAATATATATATATATCATATACACATATATGATCTTGGACCACATATTAAAAGCAATCTAATCTAAATCTAATACATTGAATATTGAGGATTGATTTCCTGTGTCCACGCAGCCCGGACAAAAAAACGTGACCCCACTCACATCAATGGAAACAAAATATTGGATGCGAGTCACTTTAGCCTGGCTAATCTGAATGTAGCCTTTGGGAGTGTGTAGCCACATGCTGATGAGGTCAGAGGTCACTTGGGGTAAGGAGATCCAGTAATACTGCGGGGATGTGTGTGTGTAATCGCGTAGTGAAGCCAACTAAACCCCACAGCAACATGCAGAACACAGGCGTGCACACACAAACACACACACGTAACCTCAATAAGATTTGCATTCATTTCCCCAATGTAGCAACAGCCTCAGATAAAATTCACATGCTGTTGCTGAGCAATCGACAAGGACCTTATACAACTGCTCAACAAATGCGATACATTATAATGTACAGGCATACAAATAAGAGCCCATTACTGCACTTAACACCGTTACTGCTTGTAACTGTCTCTTTGCATGACTTATCACTAACTTGATGCAGACTTGGACATGTCTTCATGCTGCGGTCAGGTGATTTGAAAAAAGATGGTTCTACCATCTTCACATATGCCTTCCTCCACTCTCCCTGCAGGTATGGAATTCCCTCATCAAGAGAAAGAGAGCAAATGAGGGAGAGACGCAAAACTCCTAATTATTACATTAACCCTGAACTGATGAACGGACGGACAGAGCAAAGGGGGGCGATAACATGGAATGTCCATTTGCTCCCGTGTGCGAGTGTGTCTGCATAGCTGACTTCCCTGGTGAAGTGTCACTGCAGCACTCACTAATTCATTCAACCTCCTTATTTGTTGGTGTGAGTGTGTGTGGTGGAAGAAGACAGGAAAGAGAGAGCTGGAGGCTAATTACTGGCACTTCCTGCTGATCTCTAATTGGCCATCTGCTCTGCCATGGGGCGGGCCCACAGCCATTTTAAATCAGCTGAGGAGGACGGAGTGGACTCGGTGACACAAATAAAGCCAACGGTCTGACTGAGCATCCCGTTTATTCCGTTTATTCCTTTTGAGTTAAAATGACGGCGAGAAAACACTGTCAAAAAGATTGATGATATCATTATGTTATTCTAGATAGTTTTAGGTGCCCCTTTAACAATATTAAATATCGTTTTCGTCCGGTGAAAGTATTACTACTTCTTCAGAATGCAGGAAATAAACAAATGTTCCAACTGATGATCCATTTAGTCTCAACTGAACACAGCTCTACAAGACCTAAGACACAGGAAGTGGCTTATTTAATTCACACTCTTAACCTCACTGAAAACTGGGCGCAGGTTTTTTTTATTTGTGAGAAATAAGACTGATGTTCTCTTAAATCAGTCGTTCAGTTTGGCAAATATTAACATCAACACCAATTTCACCCTGTGCAACAATTGGAGGATTTGCAACATGACTGGCTAAATGAATGAATAGTCATGTCCATGTTTATGGCAGTGGGATCATTTTGAACACTGGATGCAAAAGTTAATTAATCAATTTCCACCAATGGCATTAATGAATAATACAAAAAGACATGCTCTGTATATTATTTTATATGATTCTTATACAAAAACATATTTGTAATGTATCATTGCAGTATGATATATAATATACAATATAATATTGTTTTTATAACAGACATAGCAATAAAAACAATATTAGAAGGTTCGGTGCATAACAGGACTTGTATTTTAATTATAAGGTTTTACTAGCAAAAATTGAATATTCTACCATACAAGGGTGTTTCTATAAGTGCAAACTCACTTTAAAATATTAATCCAGTTTGGTTTTTTTAGCCTCAGAAAAAGACTTATATGTAGGACACAGTCTTGCATTATGGAGGCCAGCATGTTTCTACAGCAGCTCCAATTGACAACCAGCCAGAGTATGTGTTTTATGTTTGAAGTGAAACTTAATACACAAAGAAAGAAAGACAATATCCTTTCTGCTGTGCAAAGGCCACCATAGTTCCCTGATGCATGGAGTAAAAGGAGAGGCGAGTGGAGGACAGGGGCTGTCACTTTTTATTTGAGAGGCCTAGTGGAGCACTCCTTCATTTGTTACAATCCACTGTTTCACCATTGGTTGGCACACATTCTTGCACATTGTATCTTTAAATCCTCACAGCACAACTTTGTTCCTTATCGTTACATATTATGTAGAGGATATTGTGAAAAACTGTTGCTCCTCTGACTTATGTTTACAGAATGATGAAATCATACTGGCAAGTGTTCTGCAGAATCAGAAACTGAATTTTCAATTGCAAAATCAACTGCCATTATGATCACATTGGCAACCATGACACGCCACCAATTAGGACAAAGCTAGAGCATCTGTTTTTCTGAATCAATAGGAGGAAATGCACTCTGCAGTAGTCTGAGAATCAGGCATCTTATTTCAAGTCAGCCAAAATCAGTCTATCAAGTAGTAATGGTAAGACTTTCATGGCGATTTAAGAAACTATCATCTCAATTTGTTGCTTTTTGCAGGCATTCCTACGCGATTGTTTAATAAAGCTAGGTAACTTGCTATACTGGAAGATGAAGTCCACTAAACATAATCCCTATGACAAAGCTTTCAATCGTCAGCTGCAGCAAATCTGTCCGAATAACTGTGCAAATCAAAAACAAGGACAGTGATTAAGAGGTCTGAACCCAGGCAATAGTCGAGGGAGATGATGGCTGAATCTCCGTGATTTGGCGACAATAATTAGGAAACAAGAGTTTGGCTGCAGAAAATGAGCTCAGACAGAAGGATTTGGGGAAATCACTGAACAATAAATAATATTAGTCGAGTACTACAACTTGAATTATTTTCACGAGGACAATCGTACAGCCCCAGGACACTAAATGTAGGACACGAAAACAACGTTGTGGAGAAGTACTGGGGTGGTGCATCAAAGTGGATCGTCTCTCTCATTTTGACTCCCTCTCTCGCTCTCTCAGACACACACAAACACACACACACACACACAGTGTTGCAGTAGACAATGCAGCAGCCATTTACTTTCCAGTCACTTGACTTAACAAAATAGAACAGAGCATTCCGTCTCTGCAAAGTCGTAACACAGCAACACAGCAATTTGCGAATCGTCATCTGAAACTAATAGTCTAATAAATTTGAACAAAAACGAGATAATATGTAGATTAAAAACACAGCAAACAATATTGCTGAAATCAGGTGCACGTTTTGAGAGTGTGGGAGTGTTTTGTGTATACCACTGCCCACTCATATCCACCTTCAACTGCCTGTAGGCTGGACTGTCCTACTGCCAACTGCCTACGTCCATGACCTCTCTCCCCCGCTTCCTTCCTTCCTCGTTTCATTTCCTTCCTTCATCTCCCTCCTTGCCTGCCTGACTGCTTGCTTGCCTCCCTCTCCCCTCTCCCCCCCTCCCCCCTCCTCAGATTACTGCAGTGTTTACCACAGCTTTGAGAGACTTACCCACCAGGCCACGCGTGAGGTCACACTCACCCCATCGGGCTAAAAAAAAACCAGCCAAATCCTACTGGGCAAGCTGCCGGCTCACGCACTGGATGCCTGAGTGTGTGGACATGTTTTGTATGCATGTAGATGCATCTCGCATCAGTCAAGCAGCCTACCACAATTATTCCCTTGGCACAGAATCCACCTTTGCTCACTCTATAGTGTCTAGTTCTCATTTCACCTTTCTTTCCTGGTGCAGAGTGTCACTGATCTCCTTGCAAGACTATACTGTTAAAAATCTCCTCCTCCTCTGGCTGGCTTTCTTCTCCCCTGGCAAACACACACAGATGCACACAGGCCTACATTGTGCTCCCTGCCCCAATGAAGAGCCAACAGTTTTTCTGCTGAGCCTTTACTTTTCCTTGGTGGGACATTAATACCCTGCCCTGTATGGACACTTGGATGGCACGGATAGAACAATAACAGCATTACAACAGACTTACAATTGCCTTACAATACAGACATGCTCTATTAGCGTTCTATTAGCTTTCTCTCACTCACACACATACAGACCACCAGACAAAAAAACAGCCAAACATGGCAGTGCCTATGGAATCCATGAGGTCTTAGTGGTTGATGAGATACATTTAGCATAAGTGGATTAGCCTCAATACAGACCAATCCCCCCCACCATTTGTAGAAAGACAAGAGAAAGGGAATGAATGAGTGAGGCATGAAGGTAATGAGAGAGTGTGCAGGTAAGGAGAACAAATGAAGCCAGGTGTTTGTGTGAATGGCAGGAGGGAGTGCGTTTCTAATCCGTCAGACACAAAAAAGGAGAAGGCAATTAAGCACCTAAGTCTGAAGGTGGGGGAGGTTCCGACACACAGACAAGAACTTGCACTATCAATACAATGTGGCTTGCCACAACAGCCAAGTGCAGCGTGGATGTGGGCGTGGATCTATGCGAAGACGCACACGCACCATAACAGTTAATTTCAGGAGTGGATGGTGGAGTTGGTGTGAATACACCAAGCAAGGCCACAAATTAACAAGACGATAGAAAAGATGGATCAATAATGTCTTCCCATTTTTATTGCTTTATTTCCTTCCTATCCTCGAGCACTAGCCATGACAAGCTCCTCCGAAATCCATCAATTCATTGTACAGCAGTAAATGATACTACAGAGCAAAGATTGACAGTTATTCAATACAGTAAATGCAGGGTTATTATTACAGCTGCAACGATTAAACGATTATTAAATTAATCGACTGTTTGGATCGATGAGAGTTTTTTTTTAATAATTAAAACACAAGCTCTCCAGTTTTTAAGCTTCTTAAATGTGAATAGTTTCTGGTGTCTTTACTCCATATAAGGAAGAAACCTTGATTAGTCAATTAATTGGAAAAAAAAATCAACAGATTTATCAATTACAAAAATAATTGTTAGCTGAGCACCTAGCCATTACATCACCCTGAAGTTCCACAGACACAATGATTGAATAAGGTATTCCAACTGCTATTGGAAAAAAAGAGTCTCTTGTTTATATGCATACTTTTAAATAAGCCTAGACAATGATGAATGCAGATGTATACAGTGAGATGAAAGATGGGGCAGTAAAGATTTCAAACAATGCCAGGACAATAACACTTTCTCCATCTCTGTTATGTTAACACTGCACATCTGAATTGCTTCATAATATTGATTTTACAAAATTCCTATATCTATAGGATGAGGTACCGTGATTTATCAGGCGTTAAATTCATTAGATTATCTTCAGTTATGTAACCCACGCACATTGGCAGAGATTGTATTGTATTATAATATTAGGCAATATTGCAAAACTGAAATTATATACATACACCATATTGTGTTTCTTTCCAAGGCAGATTGCATACAAACCAATACACAGAGTCAGTGTGAGTGAGTGTGTGTGTGCGTGCCGTGCTATCGTACCTCTTGCAGACAGCTTCTTAGTGTTGATGATTTTTGCAGCATACTCCTGTCCTGATGACTTCTTTACACACCTACGCACCACTGAAAAAGCTCCCCTAAGAAGAAAGAACATCAACAACCAATAATCAATTCCATTTCACATGCGCTTGCTTTCTCTCTCTCTCTCTCGCTCTCCCTCCCACAAACACACACATAATATGACATTTGAAACTGCATCCACACGTGTGGCAGGGGATTGTTTGTATATGCTAACAAACTTGCTCCCTCACACTCGCACATAGTGAACAGTCATTTCTAACAGAGCATCAGTGCATACAACATGAAAACATGAGCAACAATGCAACAAGCTTCTCCAACATGAGCGCTGCTGATATCAGTTCAGGTCTTGGATTATAAATGAAGAGCCACACCGTTTGCTCATCTATGACAGGCGCAGACAATACGGCGTAACCCTACTGCTCTGAAGGAAACTCAATTTCCAACAGCCCTCACAAAGAATGAATGGGCTTCATTGCGATCAACAATAGGCAACATTTAATGCACTCACTAGGTAACAATGTGCTTTTATGAAGCCACTCCAGCAAAAAGGAAGTGCATAACACATTATAAAACAACCCCTCCTTTGGTGAATCCTGGATCCACACGCTATATTTTCAAGCTACCGGCTTCAGAGGTGATCGTTTTTGAGCATAACAGGGGGGGAAAAAAAAGGTAATTGTGCTAATGATTGTCATGGTGCTGAAATCACCACCTTCAGCATGACCCTCCACAGTTTTCCTGAAAGAGGAAGGCTGTTTGTTACTGCTCTCGATCACACATGGAGGGCTGCTGCTACTTCAGAGCTGCACTCTGTTCCTTCCACTCAGTTCTTAGTTTCAATTATTTACCAGTAGACGATAGGTGACAGGTGACAGAAGTGCAACCCAGTGCGGCTGACGTTAATAACCTGTGACAGAGCAAAATGCGTTAACAAACGGATTGCGGCTGAGAGGCAAGTGGTCAGTCTCGATGAGGCTCGGGAGGAGGGTGTGTAGGTGTGCGAGCCATGGCACAATTGCTGTCAGTTAAAACGCAGATATTGGAAATGGCAGCTGGAAATGAAGCGCGGTGTACCTTTATTGAGTCAGTGTCGCCTTGCTACCGTTGCTTTGGGTCTAACCACTGACCAAGAATAGCAGATGCTGCTGCAAATGATGATGATGTAGATGATGATGAAACGGGGGAGGTAGTGGCCCAGTTTTCTTGCCGTCATCAAAATACGGAGAAAATACGCCATTACCTCTCGCACAGTAGACGCAAAAAAATCTACCTCTGAAACGGTGCCGCTGCTTCTCCGATCACACAACGACAAATGCATTTTATTAATAACGTCATGATTAGGACAGCTGTTGTGCGGGGCGTATGCGTCTTCCATTTGCAAACATATAAATCAACACATCTTGGACCCAATAACCACCTCAAAGAGTGGTCCAGCGGTAAGTAACGTTATTCAACACTGTTACACAAATCATCTGCAGCTGCTCGGGGTGGGGGGGGGGGAGTGATCGGCCTTGTTAGCTGCCGACCACAGCCTCTGCTCTGACAAGGCAGCCCGCACGGAGCTGTCAGAGCCGTGGGCCGGTGAAAATGTCACAGAGCAGCGTCTGCAGCGTCTCCCGGGGCCCCGCGGATGAATCCACCAGACCAGAAAACACCGGCTAGCGAACACACAAAGGGGCTAACAGCTCGTAATGCACCAGGCTTTGTGTTTTACATGCATCACCATTAGCGACAAAAAGACGCGACGCTAGCGGGCTAACTCGGCTAGTTTATCAATATCAGCATGGCAGCTCGCTGGGTAGTGACTGAGCGTCAGTGCGCTGCTCTGTTAATGCGGGGGGAGCTCGTCGAGACGACAGCAGCGGTTATTTATCCGGACTGCTCCACTACAACAAACACCAGCCACAATCCACTGACACAACCATTGCAACACTCGGCATGACTCGCGTGTAAGCTATGTTGGTTAGCTTTCCGCAGCTAGCTGGCTAGGCAGAAATAATGTGAGGCGAGGTTGCGGGGGTGGGGGACGAAACGACAAGACAAACACGATGCACACTGTTAGAACGTTACGGCTGCTGCTTACTTCCCGAGCTCCTCGTACAACTGGTACTCGTCGGTAAACCTGGTGGAAGTAGCGGTGGTTGCCATGGTCAGAGCCGTGAGAGGGCGAGCCCGAGCCTTGGTGTACGACGGCGGCTGGCTCTCGTACGGGGTCCGGGAGGAGGGTAACCTAGCCTCCACTACACTGGAACACCTTTCTGACAGGCAGGGAAGGCTGAAGAGGAGAGAAGCGAGCAGAGACGGAAAGGGAGGGGCTGGGGAGAGGAGGAGGAGTGATGATGATAATGGTGTGTGCGGGTGTGTGTGTGTGTGTGTGTGTGTGTGGTAAAGGGGGAGGAATTCTCGCGAGAACGGGCTCCTACAGCACGAGAACAGGGCCTCTGTTTCAAGACATGACATAAAATGTTATGGGTCCATTATGAAAATGTCCTGCTACAATTGTCTTGACCAAAAATAATGGCGATTCACGATATTATTGCGATAATCGTGAAAATATAATTTATTTATTGTGTGTGCCCTTTAATTAAAAAAATAAATAAAATATATATACATACATATATATACGTATATATGTGTGTGTATATATATATATGTGTGTGTGTATATATATATACACATACATATATATAATCACTTATTATAGTAATGTTACAAAAATATTATTACATTATTGTAAAAAATATATATACGTATATATATATATATACGTATATATATATAGAACAATACCAAAAACTCTTATTATAGTAATGTTAGAAAAATATTATTACATTATTGTAAAATATATATATGTATGTATATATGTATATATGTACATATATAACAATACCAAAAACACTTATAGTAAGTAAAAATATTATTATATTATTGTAAAAAATATATATATGTCTACATGTATATAAATGTATATGTATATATATGTATATGTATATGTGTTTGTATATACACACATATGCATGTATATATGTATATATGTACATATATAACAATAACAAAAACTCTTATTATAGTAATGTTACAAAAATATTACCTTACTAAAAATTTTCCCAAAACATGCTAATAAACGGATTACATTCACAATTATGCCAGTGATGGAAATCCACCTCGATCTATCCACTGTGAGCACTTTTCACATGTTGCATGAGAATAATGGTATATACTACCCCATCCCATGAATAGATTACATAAAGCGTATTGTAAAGAGCCACTAGACATATAGATAGACATATTATAAATAGGCATATTGTTGAAAGGCAAACAGTCCCTGGATGGTACATATTCCTGGCTTAAAAATAGCTTTGTAATCCAGTTACTGTTTCTTCTCCCATCTGTTCCCTGGCCAAAAAAGCAGTAAAACATCACAGCAGCATTTTTACTGCACTGTTTGGGATACACCCAGCCCTGGGTCACACCTCACTGCAGCAGAGAGGCCAACTGTGACACACACACACACACACACACACACACACACACTGCATAAGACTATGTAAACGCACATACAGAATACACCACGGATCAGTATTGATTCATGCAGACCTTGCTCTCAGTAGAGCAGGCCTTTTCTGAGCCCCTGATTTTGCATTTGCATTCCAGAGCGTGTGTATGTATGTGTGTATAAGAGAGATGGGAATTGGCAGAAAGGAGCCGTGTGGCTGCAGTATCAGGTTCCCACACCGACGACGAGCATGCACCTATGTTTTTTTCCACAGTGTGAGGACTGTAAGCTCGCCGGCGCTAAAAGATGGTGTCACACAGATCCAGAGTGCCTCAATAAATGTTTAATGTGGCATGAGTGGGAGGCCATCAGAGGACAGGCAGTGGGGCTGGAGGGAGCCATAGAGCTCGAGAGTTAGTTAGAGGTCTTGTGTGTGTGTGTGTGTGTGTGTGTGTGTGTGTGTGTGTGTGTGTGTGTGTGTGTGTGTGTGTGTGTGTGTGTGTGTGTGTGTGTGTGTGTGTGTGTGTGTGTGTGTGCGTGCGTGCGTGCTCAGCACCACAGCACACAGACGCAGTCCGTCGTCAAAACGAAATACGAGCAAAAATGGTGCTTTCACATGAAAATCTTTTTGTGTGGTTGTCAGTGTGGGAACACAAAGCCCGAAACACTGAAAAGTTCAAATATTACGAGGCCAAACTGTATCTACAAGGGCAGCCAGTTAGATGTGTGACGGCGAGCAAGGAAAGGAGGCCAGCATGTGTGTCTATGTATGTGTGTGTGTGTGTGTGTGTGTGTGAGACAAACGAGCGTTGCAACGTAGGCTACTGGCCCTCTCCTGCCCTCCTTTTTTTGCTGTGCGCTAACCCTGCTGCCTCTCCTCCTCTTCCTCCACCTCCTCAGCCTCCACAGAAGTTATATAATGGTGAACTCCTCAGCCTTTGTTATCTCACACCAACCACACACTGTGCCTTGCCCACTTGATGAGAGACAGAGAAGCAGAGGAGGGAAGAGGAGTGAGAGCACAGGAGGCTGAGAAAAGAGAAAGTAGAGAGCGTTTTTTTTTTTTTTTTCTGCAGAAACTGCCAAAGGAAGGAGAGAAAGTCTGCGCGTGATTTTCCATTGTGGTGTATTATTGTCATCACTGTAGTATTATCACAGTTGGGCATGTTGATCTTGGGCCTCGTCTTGGGCAGCCTTTGGCTCGTTGTGCACCATTCACCTTTACAAGTGTGCGTTACATTTCCGACTCGCCCTCTCCACTCCAGCTGGTTACGACTTCACGATGACAGGAGAAAAAGAAGTCAAATCCTTTCCCTCTTGACTTTGCAATGGAAAACGCACTCAAAAGAGAGCAGCTACTCACATGTTCCTATGCCACCCTGCTGTGAGAAACACTCTCAGCACCTCTAAATTATCCAGTAGTATCAGCAATAAAGAAAATCCTATCTAGCAGTCAATCCTTTATGTACAGAGCCAGTTGAAGCTGGCAGGAATACACCCACTCAGGGTTTTATGCACAAATATATGTAACTCGAAGCCCCTTTGGAGTCATATTGTCTTGGTAAATGAAGCTTCTGTTTGTATCCAGAATAGACTAATTGTGCAATCAGAGCTACACTAGCTGTCATACAGCGAGACATGACTTTTCATTTGCACTGAATGAGGGGGAATATGCCATCTGTTACATCACAAAATGAGAGGGTGGCAGGGGCCAAGAGCTGAGTCATGACAGTCCAGGCTCCTTCCTCACTGTTCTGCGGGGAAACAGTCTGAATGAGGGGGGGGGGGGGGGTGAATGAGTGACGCGACATCTTGTTTCAGCAGATACTGTCGTCGATGTCCAGGAGCGACGAGCCACTGCCCCCCAACCGCTCTGCGTGTCACTCATCACAGCGTCTGAAATAAGAAATGGAAAGGTTTCAGACATCACAGTGAAATCAGAGGTAACATTTAGCCTCGATTGATGATTATAGAGCTTAGTCATCAACTCCCCTTGAGACTTGGGTCAACACACACACACACACACTTTGTGAACACCAAGGCCTCGAATTTAGGTGACAAAATCACGCCGATTCTCCTTCATACTCAGGTTACAATTAATCAGATGAGCACAGACCAGTTGCCACACATGGGCTCCTGGGGTTTGTGGCCTACAGCATGTGGTTAATTCCATTTTTCTCCACTTCACATGTTTGACGTGTGAATGTGGGTAATGCAATGCAGTGCAGATCTCTTTCCACAAGAGGTCACTAAAGTGTGAGTATTTGGTGGGTGTCATTGTTTCTTGAACCTCCCACAAAAGGGTGCAGACAAAAAAATGCAGACACAAAATACAGTTAAAGGTGCATTATGTAATAAATCTAAAGCAACTGGCCGTAAAATCCTCCTAATATGTCACAGAGACTCAGGAATAATGTTCATATAACATAATGAACTCACCAACAACAACAGTACAACCAAAATATTTGCATTTAAAAAAATATTT
This sequence comes from Microchirus variegatus, assembly GCF_963457635.1. Lineage (NCBI taxonomy): Eukaryota > Metazoa > Chordata > Actinopteri > Pleuronectiformes > Soleidae > Microchirus > Microchirus variegatus. Next base: position 14,045,953 of record NC_139818.1, on the reverse strand, counting down.
TGCAGACTGCAAATCATGTTTATGTTTTGAACTCATGGTTTGGCATGTGGCTTCACCTACCGCTGTCTACCAATCATTGCAGACAGTAGAGTCTCAGCTGCTGAGCAACCACGGGTTGCCAGTTAGGTCAGAAAACGAATCCTAAAAGACTTCTGTATTTTGAATTTGAATGTAGTAACCGTTTTTGGCCACATTCTTACATATGGCACGGTTAATATTTGTTTGTTTTCTAAACATGGAATTAAGGAGGGAAGAAAAACAATGAATCAGTTAATAGTCAATTATTCATTAGCTGATCAACAGTAAAATAATCAAATGTGTATGAATTCATTATTAGATTATTGCATTGAGAAACCATCAATAGAAGATATTTTATTATTATTATTATTTTATTTTATTGCACAATTAATGCTATATACTGTACACACATGCATATGTATTAACAGTATGAAACACTTTGGGGAATATATGTTAGTGGGATTTAGAATAACTTAGGTCTGATCCAACTTTGAAATAAAAAAACAACATTAAAATAAAACTCAATAAACATTCAAAGCTTGTCGTGCACACGGAGGCAATAAAAACAGCACCGTCACAAAATGGACTTTGCCTCCACCATCTGTTCAAGTGTCAAAGCTGCAGCAGAGAAGAAGAAATGAGCTTGTTCATGCTGCAGTCGTTCATTATAACACGTGTAACTCGAATCGACAACCAGTGGGGACACGCTCTGATGTTTTATACTTGTATTATTTGCATTTTAAACATAAATACGAATACAAACCCTCCCAAATGTTGTTACAGACCTGCGTGGAACATCAAATGAGCAGAAACACAAACAGCACTGTCTGTATTCTTACAGGCAAATGTGCAAAAAATACCGATAAGGTGAATTATTATTATAATGATAATGAAAAGGAGAAAGAAGATGCAGCAAACGGTTACGTTAGTGACATTTTTGTAGCATGTATTGGTTTACAGATATTTACAGTGTTGTCATTACCATATCATTTAATATCAATTTAATGGGCCGTGTTGTGTTGTCCTTACTGATCCACACAAGGTTTTAAATTAGGTATATTGGTGTCACGCCTGTCAAGGTGTGTTTGTGTGTGTATTTCCCTGGATTTGAACATGTTACATGATTTTAAATCTTGTGCCACTGGTGAAAAAACAACAACAACACGTTTTGTGAGGCTGCCTGGACAACAAGTGTTTGAAATGAAGGCAACAAATGTATAGAAATATAATGACACTGCTAATTTGTGTCACATATAAATGACAACCTCGAAAATAACAAGATCGAACAGTGTTGGCAGCTGCAGTTCATACGAGGATGTGTTTGTGCCCTGTGCAGCAGACAGGAAGTACCTCTTTCCGGTTTTGTCACTATTACACAGTGAGGAGCGAAAGAAAATAAAAAGGTTCCTCATAGAAATACCCTGTAGTTATGAGCAGCCATTTTCGGTGTGTGAATCAGATGGAAATCACAGCCTTTACTCAATCATCTGCCGACGCAGGTACATGTTTCCTTTATTACTTCGCTCTGTGTCTGAAGGTATGACGTATCTCCCTCTCATTTCCACCGCTCAGGTGAAGGCTGCTGGTGAGGAGCACGGCTTGATCGAAAAAGAATGGAACGCACGAGTGATGCCGATAAAACAGACGAGATCTCACGAGGTAAGGATGTCAAATTCCAAAAGCCTTTCCAAAAGATGAGATCTGTCTTTGATTTCTATTCATCACACACTACATTTACATGTTTGTGGTCAGTTCCCTATCTCAAGGCTTTGGTGGAACATTTGAATCCCAGGATCACAGCTCAGTATGGAAGCAATGTGGTCGCTCCCAACTTCATTGACTGTAATGTTGGCGCCGTAAACATCAACATCACCCCGGCTGGTCATGGTAGGTACAGTACATATACATATACTGTATATCTATATATAGTTATGTATCACTGGTCAGGTGAGGCTGCAAATTAGTTTGCCATCTTCAAAAAGTGGGTCTAAATCGGTCTAAAACTCTGCAAATCTTTCCTCCGGTTTTGCAGAGTGCAAGTTTTCATCAAAAGATGAGCCCAACCACGACAGCTGTGCATCTCTGCAGCCTGAAAGTGAGCATTTCAAGCAACCGCTTACCCCGTAACATGGAAGAGTTAAGTTCCTGTCAAACACCTTTTCCCCTCTTTCAGACCCTACACTTCCAGAATGTCAGAAGAAACTTAAAGCTGCCCTGGTGAGGAAGTTCAGCCACCTGGTTGAGGTGGACACAACAGAGGCCAAAAGAACATCTCTGGACAAAATCTACACGGAGCTCTACATCACAGAGGGAGGGACTGCTGAAGTCAATCGGGAGCATGAAGTGAGACAGATCGAGACAACCTCCAGGACACGTGTGCCGCAGGAAAAATCTGTCCACTGCAATCAACTTTTTGCTCCCCTGTCGGGACAAAACCACCAGATAAGAACAGTGTTGACAAGAGGAGTAGCTGGCATTGGGAAAACAGTTGCCACGACAAAGTTTACTCTGGACTGGGCTCAGGAGAGAGCAAACGGCAACCTGGACTTTGTATTCCCGCTGTCTTTCCGAGAGCTGAATGTGATGAGAAAGAAAAATGTCAACCTAGTGGAGCTTCTTGAAGTCTTTTTCCCCGACACGAAAGACACGGGAATCTTCACGCACGGTAACAGCAAAATGCTCTTCATTCTGGACGGTCTGGACGAGAGCCGTCTATCTTTGGACTTCCACAGAAGTGAAATAATGTCCGATGTCACACAGCCAAACAGAATTGCAGTGCTCCTGATAAACCTCATCAGCGGAAGACTTCTTCCTTTGAGTCTTGTTTGGATAACTTCTCGGCCAGCGGCTACCAGTCAGATCCCTGCGGAGTACGTCGATCTAGTGACTGAGGTCCGCGGGTTCAACAACCAGCAGAAGGATGAGTATTTCCGGAAGAAAATTGATGACCAGAGCTTAGCAAACAGAGTCATCACGCACGTTAAATCCTGCAGGAGTCTTCACATCATGTGCCACATCCCAGTCTTCTGCTGGATGGCGTCGAGAGTTCTTGAGAAGACGTTGGCAACAGCAGACACTAAAGACTCGCCGAGGACTCTCACAAAAATGTACATACAATTCCTGTCGTTGTATGTGGAGAGCACAAAGAAGAGGTTGCCGGGAAGAAGAGAGTCCAATACCGACTCCATCCGAACTAACCTCATGTCACTTGGTCAACTGGCCTTCAAAGAACTTGAGAAGGGCCACTTGATCTTCTATGAGAAAGATCTGATAACACATGGTATAGCTGTCTCACAGGCATCCTTGTTCTCAGGCCTCTACACACAGATCTTCAGTGGGGAGCTGACACTGCACGGTGAGCAGATGTTCTGCTTTGTGCATCTGAGCATCCAGGAGTTCTTCGCTGCGCTGTACGTGTTCCTCGCGTTCAACAATGAAAACATCAACGTCCTGGTAAAGAAGCCATCTGTTCCGAGGCGTTTCTTTTCCAGAGATCCTTCAGAGGTCGTCCTCTACAAAGAAGCCGTGGAGAAGGCACTTCACAGTGAACACGGCCACTTCGACATCTTCGTGCGCTTTCTTCTGGGCCTGTCTCTGGAGTCAAACCAGACTCTGTTGAAACATCTAGTGACCAGCAACAGAACAAACAAAAGGACAAGAACAGAGATCATTAAACACATCAAGGAGAGGATAAAGTCGAGTCCTTCATCGGATAGATGCCTCAATCTCTTTCACTGCCTGAATGAGCTGAACGACCGCTCCCTTGTGGAGGAGATCCAGAACTACCTCAGTTCAGGTGGCCTTCAAGAAGCCAAACTCTCACCTGCGCAGTGGTCCACTCTGGTCTTTGTGCTGCTGACGTCAGAGGAAGAACTGAGTGTGTTTGAACTGAGCAAATACAGTCGCTCTGAGGAGGGACTCGAGAGGCTACTACCTGTCCTTAAAACAGCCCAAGTGGCAAAGTAAGTGTTGATCTCAAAGCAGACAGAATTAGGAGTGAATGATCCAAGAGATTTGATCAAAAAACTGTGTGAACAGACAATGATTTGTTGTACCTACCTGAATAAGAGCGGTGATTTTACCAGGTATATTAAGGTAATATTAGGTTACGTTTTTGAAATATTCAAATAGGCAAGGCACAATGTGGGCATTTTCAATCTGCATGACGGAGATTTCATATTTCACACAGGTGCCTTACAACAAGAAGGTTCTTGTTTTGTGTTCTATTCAATCAGGATAGATCTTTTCATGTTCAGATGGAGGTTAGATTAGGAGACATTAATCCTGTCCTGTGGTCCTGTGATAAGCTGTCCAGGGTGTAACTCCCCTCTTACTCAGGGTTAGGGTTACCCTTACCCAGTGACAGCAACCGCCAAATGACAAGTGATGTATAGATAATGGATGGAGGATGTCACGTGTCCTGTGGCTTGGTCTGTCTGATACTATTCTTACTGGTAGTAATGGCGTGAATCTAATGCCAACAAAAGGAGGCATGATGTTCTTCTCTCCATCCTTTTCCAGCGCTTTATCCCCCACATGAGGGTCGGGTCAGGGGGGGCGATAGGTAGGGTCACACCCTGGACAGATCGCCAGTCCATCACAGGGACACACAAACAATCATCTCACTTTACCTAATCCCCATATTGCATGTTTTTAGACTGTGGGAGGAAACCGGAGAACCTGGAGAACATGCGAACTCCATGCAGAAAGGCCTGTTCTTCTCTCATAATGTTTTTTTGTTTTCTATTGCAGTCTGAATGCATGTAAACTGACTGTGACCTGCTGTGAAACGCTCGCGTCTTGCATCAGTTCATCCCACATCCGAGAGCTGGACTTGAGCAACAACAACCTGACGGACTCAGGGATGATGCGGCTTTCTGTTGGACTGAAGAACAGCAAATTGGAGACATTAAGGTCAGAATCCAAAACAATATTCCCCCACAGTCAGGTCAAAGTAAAAGTAAGTGTAGTTGTTTTTTTTTTCTCTGTTCATATAGACTGAGGAGCTGCAGCATGACGGCGCAAAGCTGTGACACCTTGACTGAAATGATCAGCTCAGCTTCCTGCCAGCTGAAGGTGCTGGACCTCACCGACAATGACTTTGAGGATGAAGGAGTTAAGAGGATTTCCGTAGGACTGGGGAGTCCTCTCTGCAAACTGGAAATACTCAAGTGAGTGCCACCCAGTGATATTCCATTCCAGACGAATTATTTAAAAGCAATATACAGTACAGTACAGAGCACAAACATGCAAAAAAAACCCACTCGTTATGGAGATGGGACGCGTGAAATGCCTTTTGTGTCCTTTCTTGAAGTGTGTCCCTGTGCAGAGTGACAGAAATAGGCTGCACTTTCCTGGCATCGGCCTTGAACTCGTCTCGTCTGAGAGAGCTCGACATGAGCTACAACCACCCGGGCACCTTGGGCCTGCAGCTGCTGTCTGCTCTGAAAGATGACCCACAGTGCAGCCTGCAGAAGCTCAGGTACCGCGCGCTGCTCACTCCGGCTGGACAAAAATTAAATAAATAAATAAATACATGTAATGAATTATTTACCTAAATGATCTTTTCACAGATATAATGTCATATGTGTCGGCAGATAAAGACATAGGGAATAGGGAAGAAATATTATTTGCAATGGCATCGTCACCACAAAGTAATAGCTTGGCAGTAACAGTGGGAAACTAAATATTAAGTTTATAATAATGGAAATGATACATTTTCATTCACAAGCATTTGTGTCTGTGTGACGGTAGATTATAGTAATTTCAAAGACTTCACCTGAATATTACATAAACACCATGGTATTGGTGTAATGTTATTCCCTTATTACCACACTATTACCACTGCATGAGTCAGAAGACAATACTACTATGACGTTAATACAACATTACCCTATTATGTTGATATTACTAGCATACTATTACCATGTTGTTACTATAGAAATGATAGAAATGTAATTGAGTTAATTTGTTACGCACCGCAGGGAATAGTTTATCTTACTCATTTTGAATTATTCATGTCACCTCATACAGTGTCTTGGTCTCCCTGGCCACCTATTTGTAGCATCAATTTGTTTGTAAATACTATATATGAACAAGCAAAAAAAAAAAATTATTAAAAATATTGTATTATGTTTTAGTGTTGAAGAGTGTGGGGAATCCAGGATTGAGCCAGGCCCAAAGAAATGTGAGTAATCACCAGTGTTTTGTACCTGTAAACTCACAGTATCAACAGTGTAATAACTGTGTTTAATCAGATACCAGGAAACTCACCCTGGACCCAGACACTGCACACAAAGACCTTTCGCTCTCCGAGGGAAACACAAAAGCAAAGCGTTGGACTGCAAATCCTTGTCCCGATCACCCAGACAGGTTTGATTTCTGGAGACAGGTGTTGTGTGACGAGGGACTGACAGGACGCTGTTACTGGGAGGCAGAATGGTGCGGGAGAGCTTTCATAGGAGTCGCCTACAGAAGGATGAACAGGAAGGGAGAGGGTCACGACAGCTGGTTAGGCCGAAACCACTCTTCCTGGGGCCTGTACTGCGCTCACAGTGGCTACAGGACTTTGCACGGAGACACAAACACTGCGTTAACTGTCCCAATCGGCTCCAATAAAGTGGGGGTGTTTCTGGACTGGTCAGAAGGGACGCTGTCTTTCTACCAGGTCTTAAGTGGCTCATTCAGCCTCCTTCACACCTTTCACACTTCCTTTACAGAGCCCGTTTACCCTGGGTTTCAGCTTGGATGGGTGGACTCCACAATCCACCTGTGCTAAAAACAACCACCAGGACAAACAGTGACCCGCTTTCACATTCCTACTCTGATCATCATCAAAGTAACATCATCTGTGTAAGGGTGAAATACACTGCTCAAAAAAGAAAGACTTATTCAGTGTATTCACAATGTACATTATTCTGTTGTCATAGAACTTTACAGTTTATACAAGTAATGATTTATATATATATACACACACACACACACACACACACATACATATATATATATATATATATATATATATACACACACATATATTTAAATACACACGTGTATATATACACACATTTCTGTATGGTTATATATATATATTCATACATACATATGTGTATATATATATATATATATTCATACATACATATATGTATATACAGTATATATACACATACATACATACATGTATGTGTGTATATATACATACATATATATCTACATATAAACGCATACATACATATACATATATATACACACGTATATATATACATATATAAACACACTAGTCAGGAAGCAAAACAAGGGTTTCTCACTCTCAGAATAATATATGGAAGCAATCAGTGCAGCAATATAATAAACATGTATTTTGATGAAATATGTATGCGTGTTTAATTTCCATGACGGTTTCCCTCGGTGAAGACAAAAGAGCTAAAATGTGGCGTTTTACTTTTCACCTCATTTTATTAGCAGTCCCAAGAGGCAATAAAAAACAAATCAACAAAAAAGGAACAGAAATTAAGATTACAGTGAAAGACAATGGGGTCTATCAACCTCTGTGAACATAAAGACGGAAGAGAGGGCACCACACACACACACACACACACACACACACTAACGCACACACACACACCAGTCACTGCTAAAAAAGAAGAGGGTGATAAATGAAGAGGACTGAAGTTAATGTCGTGTGTGTGTGTGTGTGTGTGTGTGTGTGTGTGTGTGTGTGTGTGTGGTGGCTGATCCCTCTGTTCCTCAGGAGAAATTCACCAGGATCCACCTGACATTCACTCACACTTAGCTCTCTCACTCTCTATAACACACACACAAACACAGACAAAGATCACAAAGTCAGCCTTAGTCGCTCCAGTAAAAGCCATGATTTTATATTTCGGCTATTTGTGACAGAGAAACCAACCATCAACAAACCACAGCTGTTCAGGCAGTTCTTTAAAATTGTTATTTTCTATTAATTCTGTACAGATTATATATTTTTTTATTTACACACCGGTCAGTACCGGTGCGGAGAGAACTCAAAAGTTTGCAAACATTATATCCGATGTCCATTTATCAGCCGTCTGCTGGAAACCGCATTTCCTAGACAATCAATGTTTTCCATTCATATAAAGTATGCAGCACCACACACCATCAACAAACAGAAATGGATTTCCAATCTCTCTGGTGTTAAAAGTCCTTTGTCCTTCTTTCATCCTCCTAAACCTTTAATTATTCTATCACCAACCTTTCAGTGCTGCAGACTTTAAACCTTTACATCAGCAGTTTGAAATGCACAAGGGGCTCATCCATGAGTCGGAGGCAGATGTTCGCATCACCAAACTCAGCTAGAACCCAATTTTATTCATTGTCCCAATTAGTGTAATAACTGGTTATCAGTGTATCTTAATATTCAGTATGTTTGCAGATTTGGGAAAAAAAAAAACACAGAGCCGACATTCAGATGCCTGAACCTCGAGACACACCATCGGGCAAACTAATCCCATCACATCTGGAAAGAAAGAAAAATTATAAACATAAACGTAAAGATCGGTGGAGTGTGGGGAGAGGATACCAAGGCCATGATTAAATGGGGCAAGAGACAGAAAGAACGTAATAGATTTAATTCCATTTATATCTTGTAAGTCAAAGTCCTTCACTCTATTTGGATTCAATCATATAAAAAGTGTTTGCTATCTGAGGGTCATTTATGCACCCACAACAGCCTTTCAGTGCCAGTAACAGACAGCACACTGATAGCTGTCGCCATCACTCACTACGTCTGCTGCATACATGCAATTGTTCACTTGTGTATTTACACGTTATTATTCTCTCTCTCTCGTCAGTTATTTTGCTCCTGCTGTGTTGGAGCAGCAGATTTGAGGCAGAGTAAAGCTCTGTTACCATCAGATCCTCACTCACTCACTCACTCACTCACACGCACACACAGACACGCACAGTATCAATCACACCATGAGAGCCACCAGCTGGTCTGTGGCAGACAGCAAAGAGAGCTTCGGTTTGTTAGGTTTAAAATAAACAAACAAACACAAAAGGTAAAGCGCTTTTTTTCGATTATCGGTGGAGGGGGAAGGTGTCAACCAAGTAGGGTTCAGTGAAGGAGAGGGTCATACAAGTGAAAAACGGAATTCTGGGAGGGGGGGGGGGGCCTAGCTGAGAAGCTGGCGAATCTCCTTGTGCATGTGACACAAGAAGTCCACATAAGACGCTCCCCCACTGACGCTCTTGTCCTCGACCAAGAAGTGTCTGAATATCAGCTCAGATCGGTCCTCCTGTTTCACCACCATCAGCTGCAAGCAAACGAAAAGAGAGAGTATCGTGAGAAGTTGTGCGACCGGTTACTTCCACCGATGACCAAACTGTTTTTTTTCTCAGTTAAAACAAAAATATACACCACCGAGGAAATTAGTAAATGATCACATCTGGGAAACAAAATGATGAATAAATAGTCAATAGAGCTCCAGTATTCGTATGATGTCATGTAATCCTGTTATTCAAAACCAAAGCAATGCCATTTTGGCAGGAAGCCGTGCCGTTCACATTCATGGACATATACGCTACCGTTTAAAAGTTTGGGGTCACTTAGAAATGTCCTTATTTTTTGAAGGAAAAGCACTTTTTTCTCAATGAATATAACATTACATGAATCAGAAATACACTCTATACATTGTTAACGTGGTAAACGATTATTCTAGCTGCAAACGTCTGGTTTTTAATGGAACATGTACATAGGTGTATGGAGGCCCATTTCCAGCAATCATCTCTCCAATGTTCGAATGGTACATTGTGTTTGCTAATCGCGTTAGAAATGCTGGTTCTTTGACAAACGGGGCAAAATTATTATTTTGAATAAAAATCATTATTTCTAATCTTGTCAATGTCTTGACTATATCTAACTCTTTTGATGAATAAAAGTGTGACTTTTAATGGATAACACAAAAAAATTGCATAGGTGACCCCAAACTTTTGAACGGCAGTGTTTATAACCAGCAACATAACAACAGGCATCGTGTCTGTTTGGCCGCTGTTTTGGAGAACATTTTACCAAATTACCAAAGGATTCCACTTGTGTAATGAATACAGAATCCAACAATTATTAACTTTAAAATCTTGTTGTATATGAAATATATGGAAGTGACATTTATTAGAAACGTCGAGATACTGCAGGACCCTGAATAATGTCTGCACTGGCTGTTTCCCTACTCGTGAAAAGCACCCAGGAGCATTATAAGGGTCAAACTCTGTGATATATATCTTTATCTCCATGGATTTAAAGTTCACAATGAATGCTTTTTCCACATTTTCCATCAATGCAGGTGCTCAGTTACCAGAGCACCCAAAGGTTAACATAGCAGGGGGATAAGAATAAGAAAGACAGGAGCAAAAAAAATAAATAAAGCGAATATCAAACTAACCTTCATGTATCGTGACCGCTGTGCTCTGAAGGAGTCGATGATTTCTCGAAGTCTCTGTGAAAAGGGGTTATCCAGCTCTGGTAGACTTGTCTGAAACACAGAGCAGAAAAATTAAGAGAGGGACAGATGATTTTGACACTTCAACACAGGCCTTAATCTGTATCACAACAACACAGATGTTCTTCTAATATCAATAAAATATGTTCGTCCAGGTTTATAAACAATAACGCTGAATTATCACCTTACAGCAACTTAACAGTTAAACTGAAGACCAAAGAGAACTGGGCAAACAAAACAATGATGTTACTATAATGGTATCAATAATAATAATAATAATAATAATAATAATAATAATAATAATAATAATGTTTTCACTTCTAAATCCTAACTTCCTTATTATTTGTATAGCTGCGTCATTAGATTTCTACACTTGATTTAAATATTGTATTCCAATATGTTCTTCCTCCTTTTATAGCCGACTATATCTTCTATAACGTCTTATTATTTTTCCTATTTGTATATTTTGCATTTATCTCACATGTTCTATTTCTTATATTTAAAGAGTGGTACGGTATCTGAAACTGTGCTGCTGTAATTTCACAATGAAGATTTGGGATCAATACAGTGTACGTTTAAGTGCATGTCTATCTAACTACTCATCCAAAGCCTTAGCTAATACAAAACAGTGATGTAAATAAAAGTTCATTAAATATATATAAGACAAGGTATTGACATTGTGGCATTAGAAACATGATCAATGTGTACGTGTGTGATTTTGAAAACGGATGGGACAACATAGGACAACAACCACATCCATTTCCTCTCACCATGCTCGGGTCGATCTGGCTGAAGCTCGGCGTGCCAAAGATGTTGACCAGCAGCTCCTGCTGAACGCTGGCTCCCACCCACAGGAAAAGGTGGAGCCCCGTCTCCAGGAGGTAAACTCCTCCTTTCGACAGCCTCTCCTCCGAGTTCCTCACTGCTACTGGCAATGAGCCGCTTTCAAGCTTCATCTGGAAAATTGCAGGGCAGTAAAAGCATTAAGACGAATACGTTCACCTCCAGCTTAGTGTTTCGAGTAGAAGACCTCCATGAGAGCTTGTTCTCACCAGTGGCAGCAGACGGGGGTAGAAAAAGACATGGGAGTCTGCGACGTCCATGCAGCTGATCATCTGCCTCAGGTAAGCACGGTCGTCCAGTGAGACGTCGGCTCCCGGCAGCAGCACGTCACTCTTCAGCACACAGTTCAGATAGACCGGTAACAGCTTCATACACTCTGGGAGGATTAGCTGGAGGACAAACACGCATAAAAGGTCACAGATCAAGGCGACCTCTTCTAACACCATAATAGGGCTGTGATGACAATGTTTTAAAGATCACTTAATCATGTACTTTAAATAAAAAAAGGTGTAGATAGAAGGCTGTACAGACTGCAACCTAACGGGGATAAAGAGGTTTCAACATATTCCCCCAGTTTAGCCTTTTTAAACTGGCGTCCAGGATTTTTTTAAATACAGTACATAGAATAGAACAGAATGCCCTTTATTGTAACTATACAACAAGATTTGGAGAGCTTCTCCTTTTCAGTGCAGAAATTTGAGATGAGATAGTAAATATGATATCATATAAGCTGCTTGTTTCAAATCAAGGTCCAAAATGTGAATGAAAATGAAAACAAAGGTGTCTTTCAGCAGAACTTTCTGAGGTATTTTCCAGTCTTCATTCATTTGTTGGTCAAATATGGGAGGAAATGAAAATCTAGATGACTAATTTAGCGTTTAAAAACCCCCCAACTCATTTCATTATTTATATATTTTTCAAAAAAAATGTCCACACAATGACACTATAATGAAAAACTTCCTCCAGACCTATATAAATCCATTTTTATTGAATAATATATGCAGTTTATCCTTTATGAAGAATACAATAATCATATTTGAGAGGTTTGGAAAAGGAAAGATTTTGCAGAAGGCATGACAAATATTATCTAAGAATAGATTGTTATCCAGCTCCAAAGCCTATAATTGGTAAGTTTTCGGAAAGCTGGCAAGTGAAGCGAATCGTATTTCCTTAAAAAAAACTTTATGCAAGTGTGAGAGGTCTCAGACTCTTTGCAAGCATTGAACCTTTCACAAACATTGCATTAGATAATCTAAAAATCCAAACCACTTAAAAACAAAACAGGAATTCAAAATAAAAAATGTTGTGAATGCGATGTCTGCTGGGGCTGTATGTGTTTTCAGTACCTGACCAGCTGACGAGGGGTTTGCACAGTTCTTCCTGTAGCAGGCCAGAATCTGAGCACACTGATTGATCAGAGTTTCTCTCACAGCTTTGGTGGGATTGTTCAGGATACCACGGAAAGCTGCCACACACAAAAAGAAAAATACAGTAAACGTCACCAGAGCCATTTAGAAATGAACAGAATATAAAACAGTATAGTAATAGAAATGGCTTTTTATAAGTAAAGTGTATTGCACTGATCAAGATTTCTAACTTGAAGCTATTTACAACTGGACTCAGTGTGAGCTGTCCTCACCATATTTGGAGAAGAAGTTGATGATTGTGTCGGTCTCGCAATTGCGGTAGAGATCGGCCAGCTGAGAGCAGCAGTTAATAGCCATGTTGTGAACGCGGAGACGTCGCTGTCCGCTGCAGCTGGTGTAAAGCACAGCACACTGTGGGGGGAAAAGGGAGGTATTGCCTTTTACAAACTTTCTACAATAAAATAGTAGGAAACAAAAATTGTGCTTCAACTACTCTTATATAAACTCTATATACTGAACATTATTATTTAATTGGTTGGTTTCTTAATTACAGGTATGCCAGGTTACTACAATCATGTGACTCTGGAACAAATACAATCTATATCTATATAGACAACATGTGCACACCTGCATGAGTGCCCCCGTTTCCTCGCTGAGCTTGTCGTCGTGTTTGAACTCCACAGTGATGGCCTTGTCGCAGTCCAGGCCTGCCAGCTCCACGTCTGTGGTGTTACTCATGAAGAAGGAGCCGAAGAAGTCAGTCGCCCGGATACCTTAAAAGGAGCGGAGGGCGAGAGGACATTGTCACACTACTCTCGACGCATTGATGACTGATTGACAGACGGGGTATATGCAGGAATCCTGAAGTTCATTTCAATACCTTTTTAAGACCATTTTAAAATATTTTAAGACCTTATCGCCACTTCAAGCTGTAATCAGCAACACATATTTAACTTACAAAACAGTTTTAGTTTGCAATTAAATCTATTATCTATCTAACTCATAAGCTGTAAAGGATATACGTGTCCCGAGCCGATCTTGCAGGGCGAGCATACATTCATGCATACTTTTTGCAGTCAAACATGAAATCGCGAAAGGGCCTTAATTTTCCCAAAACTGATTCATCAACTTTTAATAGTTTTTAAGATCCCACGGACACCTGGATAGATTTATTTCTGTTTTCGGTGCAGGTCTCACCTGTGCTGGTTCGCACCCTCATGACGGCATCAAACCCTACCGGGTTCTGAACATCTCGCCTGAGGTCGTTCAGGAACCGCTCCTGATCTGACTGGGCCTGAGAAAAAAACAGTCACAGCTCATTACAGTACATGACGAAACTTGATTAACAGACGCAGGTCAAATAAACTCACGCAGGAGTAGATTGAATGGTGAAAAAAACAAAAACTTGTCTTCTCACCTGGAAGTAGGTGTATTTGTAGACTGAACCTCCAGTGGAGACAGGAACCACTGATAACGTGGCAACATCCACATACTGGTTAGGGAAGAGGAAAAGATCGACGCAGCAGCCCTGAGCCACACACTCTTTAGCTAAAGTGTTGTAGAAATTCACCTGGGGCTGAAACAGAGACTGAGGATGACAGAAGAGGGAGAAGACTCAGTGTGTAGCCTATCTTTTTTTTTTGTCCTATTAAATTATTACAACAAGTCGGTATACTCGTATTTACCTTCTCCTTATCTGTCCCAATCAGCTTCTTGTCTTCTCTGTTTTTTAGCTTTCCAGGAGCCTCTGCGATGGGCAGCGAGGTGTGAAACACAAACAGCTTCCCAGCACAATCTGCAGCCTGACACAGAGAATCATTCAAAACATTAAGTCATGAGTCAGCCGCTCTGTATGTAACTCTTGTACTGTCAGTATCAAAATCTTTTAAACCTAATCATTCCCAAGTGGTTACCTTCAGTGCCTCAAGTCCTGCCTGGATCACAGGTCCAAAGACTGTCTCCGTTTCCCTAGTGTCTGCAAACATCTCTGGGATCTGGTCCAGTAAACTGGAAATGACAAACAGGTCATTGAATTAGATTTTTTTTTTAATGAATCCGTTAATGTGCGAGTGTCTGCTATACACCTGCTCACCTCTCGATAACTAGTCGGCTTTCCTTTACGTTGACCAGGAAACCATCGAGCAGGGGTACAAACATGTCCGACACGTCCGACACCACCAACATCTGAGGTTGGGCCATAGTTGACTTGACGTTGTAGAAGTGCAAAACCTTGTTGTAGGTGACAAAACCAACCCGCACCACAGAGTCCATTTCTGGATTCTCCCTGGAGACAGAAACAGAGGAGGAAATGGGAGAAAGGTTAAGGTTTCTTTCTACTCATAATGTGTGATATGTTTTATTTCATCCTCTTAATCTATTGATTTCATTCTTTTTCTCCATTGGTTGTTTTTTTCTTGTCATTCCCACTTTCCTTCCTAACTGCAATCTTAATTCTTTCCATTATGTCATTCCTAGTATCCTCCAAGACAATTCCATTAGCCTTTCATTCACTGGTTGTATTTTATTTTCTTCTTCAGCATTTCTGTTTGAGTACCTGGGCAGGTGGTCTAGAAGAGTCTTGAGTTCCTGGCAGACAATGTTGACCATGCCGCTCTTCACAGCATTGTAGGACACATCGATAAGGAAGATGAAGGCTGGAGGCTGAGGGATCTTGTTGTTCTGGTAAAGAGAGGACAACACTTCATATAAATAAGTGGAAATTACGGCAATATAAAAGCTATGCATAATCTGGAGCTGGAATTGTATTTTATGCTACTATGGTGTCTGACTAAGTAATCAATAAAAATCTACTTGGAGGCAACATTTATATTTTGCTTTAATAAATTGGGTCTTTCTTCCTGAAAAAGAAAATCTAATTAATTAATTGCAATCACCAATCCAATCCCAGTTTTCTATAAGCCTGCTTGTTAAAACCACAAACAGACAGCCACATAGGATAGCAGTGTTTTGTTACTAGCTACTCTGCATGGAATCCTTTCAAAATGATGGCCATTAAATTAAACACACCTCAATTAAAACAGTAGCCTTACAGGCTTTGCTTTTATTAGCCCATTTGATAGCAATTTACTACAACACAAATTAAGTGCTGCTATTACCTGGGCCATCCTTGTTATTGCTGATGGCTGTATTCTTGACTGTATGATTCCAACCCGTCATAAAACTCATGAAACAAGCTTCTGCTCCAGAGAGAATCGATGTAAGAAGAGGGAATACAGTACCAGGACCTACCTTACAATAGTCAACAGTGGCCAGGAACTCATAGCTGCCCAGCGAAAGCTCTGGCCTGTCATAGCAGTCCACTCTTTTACCAGTGTGGTCCAGATGCTGGAAGTAATGCGGAGGCACTATTGGAAAAACAGAATGTAAATACCAGTCAATTTGGAAAAAAACATGGAGCAGCACAATTACATGAACGCAGACAAACACTCACCCTCTGTGACACAGCTACAAAATCCACACTGGAAGCGGCGACCTCCCTCTATGAACTGCATGTATGGACACATGTAAGCCTTGCAGCGGTTGCAGCGGATTGGACCGCCCTCGCCATGGTCCACCAGGTATGGAGGAGTCTGCAAGAGAATAAGAGCGTAAGGGATCCACAATTTAGTAGTGACTTTGTCTAAAAAAACAGAACCAAAAAGTACCATTTTGCACAGTTTTTCTCTGGTTGTATAATACCAGTATATAAAAAGGAATAACATGCATTTAACAGGCCTTTAATAGGAGACAAGCTTGAGTGAACAGGGGAGGGGACTCACCTCATCTGGTGGCAGCGTGGCAAGGGGTTTGATGACTGCAGCCATTGGCACTTGAGACTGCTTGGCCATATCAGCTGTACAAGGCATATTATACGCGGTGCAGCGAATAAACCTGGGACTGGAATTCCCTAAATACACAGACACACACACAATTATTCCATAAATATCAAAATCACTAAATGGCAGCATTACAAATAACAGGTTGTGCGAAGGAAGTAGCCTCAGTTTGGACCACATCTTTAGATGCTATAAGGGTGAAGCTGAAAACTTTGCACATCTTTAAAGAGGTTGGAACATACCTTGGTCTTTGACCTGAAAGCTGGTGGTGACCAGAGGTGGAGCCTGTCCCCTGACCCCTGTAGTGAATGGCTCGGTGGACTTAACCCTGTCATCCTCTATTACCTGGATCTGGAAACAAGACGGGGAGAAAAATCTTCTTAAAAGATTTACACAACAAAAACATGCTCATGTATGTGTATAGGACACACCGTCCTCTGGATTCGTACAGTCTAAGAGGGCTGACCACACAGGATAGGACTTTCACACAACAAACACACGAGACACTCAGGAAATGTCAACCTCTGTGGACAAACACATTCATGGTGAAGCCATGACTAAAGTGGTACGTGGTGCAAATTCATGCTAAAGCCATTTGTGTAGAGTCACCAATGCGTGGGGAAAAAAATGACATCCCCCAGAAAAAGGGCAGGATTTATCACGGCATGCTATTAATCCAAGGGATTGTGGGTAGGTCAAAATGCTACACACCAACATGCAAGACACAGGAAAGGATTACGAGGGGGGGGCTGTTTGAGCTTAACCAATGACACAATTAAATCGTGGGAGCTTTCATTGTTCAAAACTACATCGACAGAGAGTGTGGTATTAATTTTCTTTAAAACATTAATTTACAGTGGTGTTGTGTTTGGGTAGAAACTATTTTATCTGAGCATCATCGCTAATGGAATATGGTAAAAGAGCTAAATAATTATGTGGTGTAGCTGCAGCATCAATGCATATTACCAGTCCTTTTGGACAAAAATGGTCATGGATAACTAAAACATGCACAGATATGTCTATCATCGTGTTCGGGACAGGAGATCTTTCATGTTGTGAATATGACCAACTTAACAAGGTTAAAGTGGAAGAAGAGGACGTGTAAACTGCAGGTTAATGAAAAGCGGGTAGAGATGACGGGGTGAAGCAGAGGAAAGGTCAGGCACACAGGAAACTTACTGGGCTGGGGATAGCATCTGGATCTATTCTATGTCGTGATTTCTGCACAGCCGGCATGTCAGACGCTTGCTTTACATTCAAAAGTTTGTCCACCAAATTGTGCAAAACAGGACAAGATAAATAAATGAATACAGAGAGTGAGAAGATAAAATAGTGTGAGAAGCGAAAACTCAGTAATACTGAGCAGAGCAGTAAGCAACAGTTGTTATTCAGACAGAAACTAGTCAGCAGTATTGATTATACATTAGTAGTATTGTAGAGGTACATGACAGTCAGGGACAAATAGATTTATATTCTGATACAGCTTTAGCTTAAATGACACACATGCTAAGTAGCACTTCAGGTACAGACACCCACCAACAAAAATATAATAGAACTGTTTTGATTATGTGAAACTAAAGCCAGGCAAAATAAAAAGAAGGTACACAAATTGCCTGTGTTTCTTCATGAAGTTCACAGAGGTGACATTGTAGGTAACATCTAACTTAATCTCCCATTGGATAGATATCAGGGTCCAAATATTACAAATGTCTCTTTATTATAGCAATACCCTACCACTACGACCTCAGTGTTCATTTGAATCAACAGCTCCATCCTACATGTGGACTTGATGCCATAACAACTGTAATATATAGAAATAGATATTATGGCTTTACCCAAAAGAGTAACACTATGTTTAAAAAGCCATGCCTCAAATCAGTATCCCTCACAATAATAAAATAAAATAATGTTATAAACGCAGGTTCAACAGGGTTCTGTAAATAAGTTTTTGTTTGCTCACCGGGCTGGGAATGGCATCAGGGTCAAGTCTTTTCTGTGCAGTTGGAGCAGGACCAGGTGCTGGTGCAGGGGTTCCATAGTTTGGTTGCCCAGGATAAGGGCCTGCATAGCCAGGCTGAGGGCCTCTCACCTGCCCAAAAGCACCTGAAGAGAAAAAGGAAAGAGGTCAACAAATGAAACAAGCTGATATAGGGTCCACTTAACACCAGTCTCCTCACCATTCTGCTGAGGAGGGTACCCTCCCTGCATACCAGGCTGAGGTGGAGCCTGCTGCAAGGGCCCAGGAGGGCCCAATGGTCCTGGAGGTCCTGGAGGCAGGTGGTTGCTTTGAGCCATGGATGTCGGAGGCATCTGAGCTCTGAGCGGAGGTGGACCTGAGTGATAAGGGGATGGTTGGGATGGAGGGTGGTGCTGTTGAGGTGGCATGTGGCCTGGGTATTGGCCAGAGGCAGTTGAAGTGGGAGGAGGCCCTGGAGGAGGAAAAGATCCAGGCTGAGAAGAAGTAGGGGGTCCTCTGGGTGGGAAGGAGCCCTGGACAGGAGGAGGAGGACCAGAGTGGAATGCTGGCTGGCCAACAGGTGGAGGTACTGAGGAGAAGGGGGGCTGGGTTGGGGGGAAGGACTGTTGTGGCTGGGAGACTGGGGGAGCAGGAGCGTGGCTGGGTGGAGGCACAGGTCCCGAGTAGGAGGAGGGAGGAAAGGTCTGCTGAGAAGGAGGTGGTGGACCAGAGCAGAATTGCTGTTGTGAGGTTGGGGGAAGAGAGGAGCTGAATGGCTGCTGAGCAGGAGGCGGTGGTCCTCCATAGTATTGCTGTGAGGTTGCAGGGCCACTGGGAGGCGGTGGCTGGGGGGCAGCAGATGACGTAAGGGGAGGGGCTTGGGTATAGGTGGGTGGAGGTGCGGTCGAGTAGGGTGCACTGATTGAAGGCTGGGAGCTCTGAGGTGGAACTGAAGAGAAAGAGCAACAGTGTTTTTGTCTCATAGTTTGACATTTACAACGCACACCTTCATACCTCTTTTACAATAATTTAAAGCCACATGATAGTCAATATTATATCATTGTTATTCCAGTAAATTACTTGACATTCTAAAATAAATCACTCCATACCATATCCTGGACCCGCTGGAGTTGGTGGTCCAGAAGTGATCTGCATCCCAGTCATCTGGTTAGTGACCTGATGCATTGTGGGTTGGGGCCCGTATTGTTGGGGGTAGCCAGAGTGTGGCCCCGATAGGTTTACTGCTCCTTGGTTGTAAGGCTGAGACACAGCAGGCCTGGGAAAACACAAATAACTTCAACCATTTCTGAGGTTTCAGATCTTTCAGAAGTGTTTTCTTTAAATGCTTGAATAAACAGAAATTATGGAAGTGAAGGCCCAGAATTTTAATAACCGTCTCCAAGTGAATGTGTTTCAATTGGGTTTGGATCGAGTACATTTTATTACAGAGAACAGTCAATAAATATACAATTACCTTGGAGGTGCTTGTGTCATAAGTGGGGGTCCATTCTGCATGTTTCCTTGACTGTATTGGTTGTATGCTTGAGGCGCTGAGACTGGCAGGGGTCCAGAGGTGGGAGGACCTCTGGCAGGACCTGAAAAGTGGGGACAACAGATCACACTCTTAACCACTCAAAATCTGTTCTGATGATCTTTCCGATGTGAAAAGACTGGCACGGCAAGCGGAACATACTGTAGCTACGGGCTACAACACATTTTTAGCTGCTTACATTTCCATTTTTTGCCAACTGTTGGTAGAAGTATTGTTACAAACTGGAAGTAGACATACTGAAAAAGTGCACATACTCCCGAGAACACAAATGCTACGAGCAACAATCAACCTCTTTTTTTTTAGCTCAACACTTGCATAGAAACGAATTATCAACGCAAACATTAACTGAGCAAATTATTATCCTGATCCACGCCATATATATGTTGATGTTCATAGATATTAGTCTACACATACTCTTTTTATCAGAATGCTCTTTGGTTGCATTATTTCATGAGAAGTTGATGACATAGTTAAAAAAAAAATCTCAGGTGTTGAAGGAAGTAGAAAAAAACACTGTATCCACACACTTAAATCAGATCTGCTTCAAAAAATTAATGGACACAATAGTGAATTTCCCATCCATTAAGTTTTAACAAAATCAATGCAGTAGCTTTTGCGTTATCCTGCAACAGCCAGACTGAATAACTGCCTTGGTGAAGGCAATGAGGCTAGCAAGGACTGTGCTAAGAGGGTCAGTCATTTTAATGGGACAAATGTGCTGATCAAGGCCGAAAATGAAGACGAGACACAGGGCTGTTGATTGTGAGTCACTATAACTGAGCTATTTGTTTCACATATGTTTAAGTGTGGCTGTTTAATAAAATCATTAAGAACACATTACACATTAAATTGACTGAAAGGGATCTTCTTTTTTATGCTGAGAAAAGAAAAAGGGGACACATGGGCAAGAAGAAGGCATGTAGCTACGGAGGAAACTTAAGCCTTGTTTATATTATCGCAGGAGACACCGTGGCGCAGATCTCTGCAGACAGTGCACACCCTACAAGCGGTCACAGAGGGATTTATGTTCTGCTCTCTATGCACGTCAATATGCTACACACTAGTCAGGATAAACAGGAAGTCAACCAGATTAAGTCTGCCAGTCACTGTTGATGTATATTGTGTTTACACTGAAATAGATACAGTGAATCATTTTAATTTTCAAACACTGCAAACTTTAATTAACACAAGTGTTATTTTCACCTCTAATATCAAATTAGATAAGTTGCATTAAAACCGTAAAGGACATCTGTGATGAAAGAGGAAAATCTCTGTGTCTCCCAGTGACGGATGCAGCTTACACGTAGCTTCTGCTTTCTTTTACACCAAAAAATGTAACTCTAAGACTCTAGAACCATGTGATTGTCTCTCTGTTCCATAGAGATGCTTATAAACACAATTCTGCTCAGACAGTATATGCCAAGCAGAGTTGGATGCATCCTTTGCATGCAGCATGCATGTAGTTAGTGTCATAAGAGCCCTTGTGCCCAATGTGCCTGCAGCGATGCCGTGATTTCTAGTGCACACAGCCTCACGCCGGAGTTAAGAGTGTGCCGAGCACATGGAGTGTGAAATGAGCACGAAAAAGAGAAGGCAGTTACCTAAGTCAAGAGGAGAGGAGAGGTCAGAGACTGGGTTGGCTGCCACAGCCTTAGAGGGAAAGCTTGAGAAATGAGAATATTCTGAAATACAAGAAAAGGGTGGAAAAGGAGGCAAACACAGAGATGTAGGGAAATATGAATAAGTGAGTACATCTAAAATAAAGACCGCACAAACTTGTATTTGTATATTTGCTGAACAGGTCTTTGCAAAGGGATCAACACACAAAGCCCATCTCAGCAGTTCAGTATGTTTTGTTTTACCAATAAAACTGCAATAATCCATGGATCATTCAATTATGTGGCAACTATTTTGATTTGAAGTTTGAAAAACATAGACATTTTTACACATTTCTCTGTAGTCTATGGATAAAACAAGTACTAGATTAATCAAGAAAATAATCAACAGAATAAGTGATTGCAAAAACAATTGTTTGTTGGAGCTCTAGTGACCTGATCAGATACAGGTGGTTTTCTCTCTATGAAAATGGACAAGAGCTCATCTGGTAGACTGACAACACAGAGAGAGCTGTATGTAACTTAGTAATAACAGCACCTTGCAGCAAAGAAGGAGTTGTAGGGAAGTAGTCAATGCGGTCTCATTAGAAAGTCTAGATTAGGCTAAGAAGACAAGAAAAAGCAAGTTCAGCTTGGATGAATTTACTGATATAACAGGATTTTTTCTCTACAACAATCAGGTTGGTGTCTGACTCTATACTCATAGTCTACTTACTACTAAGTAGTAGTAGTAGTAGTAGATTCTGAATCAGGTAAAATATATTCTAGCGAATGAGCCATAAACCTGACAGCATCACAGCTGAGATGCCTTGGTGTTTCTCTCTTTTACTCATTCAGAGTCACACTTGCTTGGAAACGGCTTTTACCTTGTGGTGGAGCTCCAGGCTGGTGGGCTGAAGCAGGGCCATTGTAGGGTGCATAGGGCCCAGAGTATCCACCATCCAGAGGAGCGTAGCCAGGATGGCTGTAGCCAGGCTGTGGCTGGCCATAAGGAGGGGCCATTGGAGCGTGCTGGTTTACATTCATCTTCAGTTCATCCCTAAATCTGGAAAAAATTGACACACAATGGTAAAGTGGTTGTTCAGCAGTCCAGAATGTAAATTCCTGATATTAACATGGTTTATGGAAGCCTGTGACATGAATTAATATTGTGTGGTAGTTTGGTTTCCAGTGAGCCTAAAGTGACTGGGATTAAAAAAAAACAGACATAATATTGATACTGTTTTCAATAGAAAACACAAGGACCAAATTGGAAGCAGTTCTGAGGACATACTTGACCCATGACTGAGCAGCATGTCACACACCTGAACTAACAAACAAAAAACATCATGAAAAGCACTTTGAGCCTACAAAAGGTTTCTACAATTCCATTCAGTAACGTATTAAGCTTTGTTATGACACTTCCTGGATGACAGGTAACACCTTTATTGGCTTTCTGTGTTTGTTTGACCACACCCACCGGTTGCTTCTTAATCACATACTGTGCAACAATACATGCTTTCATTAAATGGGGAAAAAACTGCACAGGGCAAAAACCTTCAGCCAACAACTACAACTATTTACACTTTCCACAAGACTAATATTTTTTTCAAATACAGGAATGACAAACATCTGACTGGAGACGGTGTTAACTGGGGGGTCTGTCTGAGTCATCATGGTAACATCCGACTGTACTCATTGTTAGTATTGTCATGCGTTTTGTACCTATGTCGATATGTCAGTGTTCTCTTTTGAATTTTTTTCCAAACAATGTCAACCATGCACTTACATGTTAATGTGTAACTTACATATATATATACATATGTGTAGGGGGACCATCGTGAATGTCAGTATTGTTCGTCAAGTACATGTACATGTATCTCACTTGTCAACTTTAACCTTGCTAACAGATAAACACGACTAGCGTCTTTGATCCATTTGGCTTGTGGAGACTGTCTAAACCTCTATGACAGAGTGATGAGTATCATCTAACAGACAAACACGGGCTAAACGAGCGGGGCCTTTGAATAATTCAGCAGCACAGGTGCCACAACGAGAAATACAATCGCCGGAGCCGTATAGCTATTTAGTATGTCGGGCCTACTTGGTGACCCACATCTGCTCCGCTTTTGAGGAAACCGGGTTAGCGATGTCTGAATCCCTGGTTGACAACAGCCATTTAAAGAGGAAAATAAAACGTCAACTTCGTCGCCAATAAGTTTGACAACAAGAGAAAGGCTGACAGGGCTAGCAGTGTGTAAACAGGAACAAACATTAGTGCCGCATTACAGTTAGCTCACTAGCTAGCTAACATTAGCAACACAACCTGTCAGCAACGACGTTACAAACTAGGACATGACATCCAGCCAACTGTCACATGTCTTACGAACGCGTTCGGTTCAGCCGTTTAACATGACACGGTAATTAAAATGAGATACCACTCACAGTCAGACAACTTGAACCACGACGACAGCGGGATCGATTCAATCAGCTGTGGCCGGATCGCTACTACCGGACCGAGTAAAAGTTAGCCCACCAGCTAAGCTAGTGAAACCACAGGTATTCCATGGAGTAATGCTAGCCGTATCTTAGCATTAGCTAGCATGAGCTAACAGCAGAATACAGGCTCCTCCACGTCAAACTAGACGGTTGTGTGTCACGCTTTACCTCGTCTCAAATCGAGACCTACCTCCGAAGTGTTGTAAGTAGCAGAGGTTATCCTCTGTCCGGGCCAAGCTGCGAGACCCGGTGGCTGACAAACTCTGAAGCCGAATTCGTCCCGGGGTGTTTCTCACTAATCCCTTCTCGGTATCAGGAGCGGACACACACAGCGGAACTACTGCGACGCTGTGCCACGTCCACATCCGGCGAAAGCAAAAGGACTTCCTGCACGTTCACCTCCTCTGCTGCACCGGAGCCATAGATGACAACAAAATTATGTTCTGAACATTATCCATCCATCCATCCATTTTAAATGATAACAGTTTAAGTAGAATACATTATATTTGTATACGATTAGAATTGGAATAGTTTATTCCAATTCCAATTGGTATATTTAGATTTTTCTTGGGCTGTATAGAATTAGTATACAAACGTAGCTGTTTTCATTTTATATGAAATATAGATAATTGCTTATATTCAAAAGTCTGATATGTAATATTTAATTTATGTTACTTGTGTAGTGTTTTTTTTAAAATTAATTAATTAATTAATTAATTAATTAATTAATTCTCTACTGCTTTATCCTCTGCATGAGAGTCACGGGGAGATGGAGCCAATCCCAGCTAACCCAATCCCAGACATAGGGAGGTGGGATATGTTGCCAGTCCATCGCAGGACCAGCCCACAGACAAACAAACATTCAATTTCACATTCACACCTACAGTCATTTTAGAGTGATCAATTAACCTCTGCATGATTTTGGACTGTGGAGGGAAACCGGAGTACCCAGAGAAAATCCACACAGACACAGGGAGATCATGCAAATTCCACACAGAAGGGCCCTTGGTCAGACTGGGATGCAAACCCCAGTGCTAGCCACTATTCCACCATGAAGCTACCAGAATAAAATAACAATATAATATTGTCTGTGCCCCCCAAACTCCACTGTGATACCTCTGTGCAGTCGGTGGTGTTAAAAAGAAGAAAAACATAAGATTCAAGATTTGCATTTTTCAGAAGTTATTTTGTATCTAGTATAACGTGAAAACCAGCAGATAAACTAAATGCAACAACACCTAATACTATTACACTTGAGGCTTTAATAACTCATTCATTTTCATTATTTTCCATTGAAACAAATTTGTCTTAAATCTTTTAACTTTTCTCCGAGACTGGAAAAAATGAGGACCACATTTTGTCTATATTTTCATTACTGTTAATGGGACTTTCATGGGATCAGCTTGAATATGAAATAATTAAAATGTGCTATTCATCACAAACGTGGCTTGACTCTGATCAGGTGATTCAAAAATAAATAAATAAAATGCTGGTGGCTCAGAAATCTGTTTCCTGGAAAGCCACTGGGGTACAGCTCCCTCGAGGAGTCCTTTGAAAGCTGGTAAAGTATATAGACAGTAAACTAAGAGAAATTCCTAAAATATCTCGGCTACAGCTCCCTGTCAGTGCTCTAAGATTGGGGTGCTGTGGGTAGATGAAGACAAATATGTGAGTCCTGGCTACTGTCCAGCCTGGCTGAGCCGGGGGTCAAAGAGGGAATGGTGCTAGCGGTTATTTCTGGAGCGTATATCAGCAAGCATCCTCTCCTGTAGAGCGTGCATGAGAGTGACATGGCAAGTGTTGAATACAAGGGAGGATATATACACACACACACACACACTTTTGCCCCTTCTCACCCTCCTGAGTGCCCACCCTCCAACACAGCTGAAAGCCAGATGAAAGCCAGCCACCCCCTTGTCTGCTCCTGGGTGGAGTGATTCTCTGTGGTCACAGACAGAAGCCTCATTGATACTTGCCGGGTTCGACCACCTCAGAGCAACATATACGCACTCTCATCCACACAGCGGGCTGTGAGCTGGGATGGTGGCGGAGGAGATAGCCGTCTCCCTTACAGGAGGAGCCCCCTGGGGCTTCAGGCTGCAGGGAGGAGCAGAGCAGCAAAAACCTCTACAGGTGGCTAAGGTAAAGTGAAGCCTATACAGTATTTGTGTTTGGTGTGTGTATATGTGTGTGTGTGTGCATGCATGCGTGTGCATGTGCGTACAGTATGCTGCCGGCAAGACTTCCTGCCAAGGTGGTAACATGAGGAGTCTAATAGAGACTGCAGCTGTTAATTGAGGTCTGCGGCCTTGATGGTCAGTCTTGCGGTTTGCGGTTGGTAATGTAATGCCAGCTTTTATTAGCTGTAATGCTATAAATGTATTTATTCAGTCAGGATAAAGTAAAATAAATAGTTACATTGATTGCTTACATTTGTAGTAACCGGATGCCCAAGGTGTGTAGAAGGTAAAATACCTCAATACTAGGTGTAGTTGTGTAACTTCTCATACTTTTGTGAGTATTTTCGGACACTTAACTTCCTGTTGCACAAAAAGTGTCGCCTCTCAGTGTCTTCACTTATCGCTCACGTGTTGAATGCAACTGTAACAGTCAGGTTTCTGTGAGAAATCCAAATGTACATTACTTCTATTACACTGATATGGTGTACATAAAGTTGAGCACACGAATATGTCTGCTGGGTACAAACACACACGGTTTCTCATCGTCGCATACATGTACCAGACCTAAAGTACGACAACTTAAAGCCCATTTTATGCTGTTTGGATTCTCCCAAATCTTTTTATGTCTGCGTTTATATTTGTTGACAGACATGGATGTTGTCTCTAATAAGAAAAGCTATTCTGGAGAGGAGGGAATGTGACCTCGCTCACACTGACGTTAAACGTTGGCCGGGCCACTCATAACAAGCTGCCATAACCACTGATTTCTTTATTCTTTATCCAGGATTTAGAAGAAGATAAGGTCATTGTTAATGCGACCTGATAGGAGTGCGCTTTCTGTTGACAGTCTATGTCGTTGTGTATTACGTTGTTTGTGTGTGTGTGTGTGTGTGTGTGCATACCTCAGATAAGCCTTGTCTAGAATGGAGTGCAAAGTAGAGGATCAGAATAGCTCATTTAAAAGGACCTGGAAGCTGAGCATGGAAAAAAGCCACTTGTTCTCACACACACACACACACACACACACACACACACACACACACACACACACACACACACATACATCCCGGTCCATTAAAATCTTTTAACTTAATTCAGTAAGTATTATTATTCTCCCTTTCACATTAGACTGGCTCCTGTCTTTCTTCATCAGTCTAGGAATGTGAGCGATTTGTCCTGCGAGGGGTTTTATTTTGGGTATGTGTGGAGAACATATGGTGAATAACATTCATACCTCTCGGCCAGACTGGTGGTGATGCAGCTGCTCGACGCGACTCTTTCATGATGTTCACTTGTGGCACATAAACATTGTCCTTGTATGTGTTGCTGGAATGAAATGTCTTGGTTCAAGAGACACCGATAAGGGAATATTATTGTAGTTGGTTAAGTAGGTGCTGGAACACACTCGACATTTTTACCGTCATCAGCAGTGATAAGTGTAAGGAGACAGAGGGGGAGGGCTTTATCATCTTCTTTTAGAGAGTCTCACCTTCCCTTCTATCACCCCCCCCCCCCCCCAGACTGACATGCTTCCTGAAAGATCCTGTGACATCATCTCTCAGCGACCTCCTGCAGCAGCTGCATGACTTCATTAGTTATTCTGATGCACTGATTTATTTGATGCCAGCTGCTGAAAACTGTTAATTTGCAGAGCCTTACAGGTCATTTACAAGGGGTTTACAGTAAAGCCTTTGACTTTTAAACTTCTAATCTCCTAGAATGTTCCATAATGTCAAATATTTAACAGTACTTCTGGATAATATGTATAGCAAAAAAAAAAAGTAAGGCTGTTTCCTCAACTTAAAAATGTAGTTTATGTTTCATTTGTCATTTTAAACCAATGAAAGGAGCATGGAAAAATCCATCCATCCATTTTCTATTGCGCTTTATCCTTAGCCCCGTAAACAATGAGGGTTATGGGGCTGCTGGTGCCAATCCCAGCTGACATAGGGGGAAAGATGAACATCTATTCACTCACAGATTCAAACCTACAGGCAATTTAGAGTGTCCAATTAACTTCTGCATGTTTTTGGACGTGTGGGAGGAAACCGGAGAACATGCAAAATCCACACAGAAAGGCCTGGATTTGGACGCGAAGCAGCAACCTTCTTACTGTGAGGCCTTTTAAGAGTCCGTGTATAGATTTTATATGCATTTATTGTCTCTTTGTGGATGAAAAGAATGCAGGAGCTGTGCATGAGTTGCTTTAAACACCTTGAGACCCTAGTCGGACAAAATGTCGGGCATAGAGGAGATGCCAAATTTAGCATTTCCAAAGAGATTTCGACTTAACCTCCCTGGTGAAAACAGGACATGAGCTCAAGATAGTGGTGTGAATTGACGACAATGGATTATTAGTGTGTTTACTCTGCTTGTATGTATTTCTATGTTACTAAACTCTTTCCTCTCCGCAGGTACGCAGACGCAGCAAAGCCTGCAGAGCCGGACTGAAGGAGCATGACGAGCTGGTTGCCATTGGCGACCAACTGTGTGCAGAGCTCAGCCATGCTCAGGCCATGAGTCTCGTAGATGCACAGAGTGCTACGCTCAGCCTGAGGGTTAAAAGGTCAGAGCACGGACCGCCCACTAATTCTGCACAACACACTTATACACTCTTAGAAATAAAAGTGCCAAGTAGAACCATACAAGGTTCTTCAGCTTGTCCTCATAGGAGAACCCTTTTTGGCTCCAGGTAGAACCTTTTTTTATAAAGGTTCCACCTGGAACCCTTTTAAAACCCTTTATTCAGGAAAGGGGTTTTAAAGGGTCCTCTGGATCAAAATGGTTCTTACTGGAACCATTAGTGTTACCAAGAACCCATTGAAGTTTGATGTAAACTGTATGTGTGTTACCAGGCCCCCCTCTGGATTTCACTCCTCATCTGGTCGCTCTGCATCGCCTCGCTCTACCATGAGGGTTTTGTCTCCCCCTGCTGCCCCGTTAGCCTCCCACCATCCTCCCCTCCTCTCCCCTCCTGGCATACCAAAGGGCATAACTTCACCTCCAGACAGCGAGGCCTACTATGGAGAAACAGACAGTGACGCAGACACACAGTCGCTCCCTCACCGACGCCAGCGGCGCACACCTCCTCACGCTCGCTCGCCTGCTCGCTATGACAACCAAGAAGAGGAGGAGGCCTCAGAGATGAGCGGGTAAGACATGAAGGTCTACTACTAGAATGTTTTTTTCCCCCTTAAAAGCTCAAACAAAATACTGTATTTTGTCCACATTCAACTGTGAAACCTTTGAAATACATACATGTTGTTGAGGTGATTGGTTTCTCTGTGCACTTTATTGTTTGATATGGTTGCACATTGCGTTCTCCACCTGTTTTGTTGGATTTAATATATTTCATTCTGTTGTAAAGCACATTGAAATCTACAAGAAATCGTGTTAAAATTGCATCATAATGAAATAGCATACTCCACAATCCACAATGTCTTTACATTACATTATCCAGTACCATGTTTAGTTTTGAATCTCAAAAATGTGCACTTTTACATGATACGTTCACGATATGACATGTTCTCTCGTTGTTCTAAGGTACGAGAGTGCCACAGATGCAGGTGTTTCCATGCAGGGGCAGTGGGATGGTCAGTGTCTTCCCGGTGTCCCTCGCAGAGAGCTGATCTATCAGCCTGTCCAGACAGAGTGGGCCACACCAGCACACACTCCACACACTCTGACGCCTCACGCGCTCACCCCGACCACAGACCTGGGGCTGGTGGAAGCAGAGGTCGACAGTGGCTTCCAGGAGGCAGGAGGCTGCGTTGGTCTGACCTGCCCACCACTGGTGTCCCCTGAACGGGCAAAAGAGGCGATGATGTTGAGCTCCAGCAAACAACTGGTGCCCATGGTCGGACCGCAGCAGACACCTGTCAGTGATGAACTCTCCACATCCTACAAGGAGAAAGCACGGCAAGCCAGTGAGTATCTCTTCACTTACATATTGACTTAGTAGCTGAATAACCCAATCATCTATTGAGTTTAAGAAAGTTTAAGAACATTATCTGCTGAGCAAATATAGTAAAATATCTAGTTTCTCATGCTAATGCAGCAGTTTCCTCACATGGTCTCTCTAAATGTTTCCCCTGCAGTTAAACTCAAACCTGTAGCTAGATCACCCCCTAGTGGTACTCTGTCATATAACTGGAGCATCCTGTTACATTTACTGGCTGGTGGTGATTGAGTGAGACCTCCTGTGTTAGTATTCTGGGCATTTACCTCACTGGCTGTATTTGTAGGAACTGGAGCGTCTGATTGATAGATAGGACATCATTCTGATTTAAGCTGAATGTGTGTTCCTGTGTTATTTGTGACTATTTACACATGCACATGCATTTTGGGGCTTTTGGCAGAGTAATTATTCTCATCTCTTGTTGGTCTGAGACAAGGAAAATGGACAGATTGTATCCAATATTTGCCTATTTTCAATGTTCTGTATTGCTTTCACTTTGCAGGTTGAACAAAATGATTTAAATCAAACAATCTAATAATAATGTTTTATGTTGTTGCCCAGATTTTGATTATCAGGCGAGAATGATGATACAACAGTTAGGCATCCTCTCTCGTTCTGACAGAGAAACCTAGAGTTTAGGTATATGACTGCCTTGCTTAGGGGCTACAGGTAAAGATGTCGGAGCCTTCCTCTGCTGATACCTAGAGTTGACCTTGAGGAGGGCTGCATCCCACTGTGTTGTCGGCTCTTTCTCTCAGCAGATTTAGGGGGAACAAGAGAGAACAATTTATAGGAACCAAGGTTGCACAAAGGCCTTATTGTAAGAAGATGTTCTCCTATGTATTTGTGAGTTACATCTGGTCAGGTTTGTATCAGTCAGTTTCAAAAAGGACATTTTACTTCTCAAGTTTATTCCTACGTAAGGAAAAGTTTGCAACGTCAGTGTCAGGAATGTGTTCTTTCCCCAGTTCAGCTCGTACATCAGGAACAACAAATAACAACATATTACATGTTGTATATTAGCTTCAGATTTTGATGAAGACACTGATATCACCAAAAATAACTGTGATAAATATGAAGCTGCACCTGCCAGACTAAAACTAAACAAATCCATACAGCAGCTCTGCTAAAGCCCAATAATAGCAATCCTATATCTAGTTTATATTCTTTATTTAGGGGATATGTCCCACACAAAATTAAAAATATAAAAAAAAAAATCAATGTTTTTTAGCTCCAGTGATGATCACAGCTGATCCAACACTGACTGAGCCATGACTTCATATGAGTGACTGCAGCAGTAGTGGTGATAAATAAGAAGCGGGAGGCCTAAAAGACTTTTGCACAGGCTTTACTATAGGGTGAATGATGACAGATGTTTCCATGTAACTGCCCTTTCTCGTGTTACTAACACACATTGGCTGCAGTGGCTTGCTTTGGATATTCGATTTTAAACTCTGTTGCTGTTGTGTGTCCGTGTGCAGCACAAGTGGTTGTTAGGTAAGACGTGTCGGCAGCATCAACTAAGAGTTACGACCGCACTACGTCTGCAAACTATTGTTGGCTTAATGAACTCATACACAAGCAAACACACACACACACACACACACTGAGTGGCACTGCTGTCCAAATACCTTGGTGATGAGGGGTCTTCCTGTCCTTGTGTGTGTGTGTGTGTGTGTGTGCGGAGACAGAGATTGGACAGGTGTTTGATGCCTGTCAGACAGACAGGAATAGTGGGGTTGACATCATGTGTTGATTTAAGTTGCTGGACAGAGACAAAGGTCTTTACATGGACTGTGACTCCAGAGAGGAGCTGGAAGACACAGATCGCAGAGTTTTTCGTGGCTCCAAGCAGAGCTGAACGCTGCGAGAGTGTGTGTGTGGCAGGGTCTGAGGGAGGTAAAGGCAACACACACACACACACACACACACACACACACACACACACACACACACACACACACACACACACACACACACACACACACACGCACACAAGCGCACACACACACTGTTGAAATGAGGGACCTCACATCGCTTTCAGGTGGAGGTCACACAGTACCACACGCTGTGTACGCAGGTAAGATATCGCACGGATTCACTCACGTTAAAGGTGATTTTTATTTTTTGGGCACATTTCTATGCTGTGTCAGCATCACTTGTCACTTGTGTACTCTTTACTGTAATTAACTGACTCTATCTGTAATTGTGTATCTCGTTTTTGTAGTTTCAATTGCATACGCTGATGTGTCTCCGTTGTGCTTTATCAATTTGACAAAGCTAATTTGCTTTAAATACATGTATAAAACAGTAAAAAACCAGTGGCATGTAATTATTACTAATATTTATTTTTAATCATGGCTTTAAGGATGCTAATGTCTGTCTGTCCAGAGTGAAATATCTCACCAGCCATTAGATGGATTAGGGTGATTTCTTTTTGGTGGGCCCCATAGATTAATGATGACTGTGGTGATCCGTGGACTTTTCCTCTACTTTGTTTGGCAGTGATCGTGAACATGACGGTAACACGGCAGCTTTTCTGATGGATCGCCATGAAATTTGGCACATACTTTCACGTCCTCCTCACCACGAATTATAATAAGTTTGGTGGTTCCTGAAGTAAATACCCACAAAACCAGCCTGAGTAATTGTCCTCTTTAACTAAGCTCTCTTATATCAAGTCTTGGCTGCATTAATAAGGATTTCTTAACATTGTAAGTGGGATTATTATTCGATGTGTCTTGGTAAATCAGACTACAGCTATGTAGAAAGCATATTCATGTGAGGTGAGCCAAGAGACGCAAATAGCATCGGACTAAGCGGAAATACACACACACGCAGGCAGTGACTGTGACAGCAGGAATTCTTTGTTCTAAATCCACAACACACACTCCCGTCTGTCACTGCTAATCCTCGCTGAGATAATACTGTATAAATCCAACCACTGCTCACGGTTTTGTTTCCATTATTTGCTGCCTGTGCCTTGTGATGTATTCATCAAAAATCCCATTACTGTATGCTTGTTTTCTCTCCTCTCTCTCCACACATTAACTTTGCTCTCTCTGTCTTTTCCTCTTCCTGTCTTGCAGAGTTGCAGCGTGGCGAGAGTTTTGTGGAGAAACAGGTCAAAGAAGCACGTACTAAATGCCGCTCTATTGCGTCCTTGCTGACTGATGCTCCCAACCCCAACTCAAAAGGGGTGCTTATGTTCAAGAAGCGCCGGCAGAGGGCCAAGAGGTACACACTGACCTGCTTTGGTAAAGCTGAGGGAGATACAGGAGGGGACACAGAAGGGGACACAGGAGGGGAGACTGAGGAAGAAGGAGGGAGTTCCATCCTAAGTGGCTCAGAAGTTGACGAGGAGGGATTCTCGGCATCTTTTGACCCGACGTGGGACTCTGGTTATCTGGATCTGCTGGACAGGAAAAGCTCTGCCTGCCCCTCAACGACACCGACCACTCCAACAACACCAAAAACCAATTTCAGCCCAGGGCTGGACATCTCTGCCTATCAGAGTCCAGGACTTGTGAGCCTGCACGATCAAAGCCCAGGTTTGGAGGATTCAGGGCTTGAGAACTCACTTCATCAGGGTTCAAGGTTGGGGAGCAGCTTTGCAAAGCAGTCAGTCAGCAACCACCCTGCACACATGTCTCCTTCAGCTGTGGCTCTGACCAACGGTGGGTCTGTAGCCGTTAGTCGGGCTAGTGTCATTCTGAGCCCCCCCTCTCAGACATCCCTTCCAAGTCAAAATGGGCAACATGAACATTTTGATCCTAGCTCAATCACTGACTCAGACCATGTCCTGAATGCTAACTTCAGTCCTAATCTAGGTGTTCTGAACCGCACAGCACGCCCCTTCACCCCTGGCCCCACTCCTTCTCGAGCATCCGTAACCTCTGTGATGTTTCGCCCTCCCCAACCCAAACCCGCAAACAATCCTGTGGCAGCCATCTCCATGGTGACTTTATCACCTACTCACCATTCATCAGGGCCAGATGTGAGGAGAGCTGTGTCGAGCACCTCTCTCTACATCCCTCCAAGAAATAACAACAATAACCCTCATCCCTCTGTCAACTCCGCCTCCTCAGCTCTCTCGCCTCCTCCCTCTCTGTCTTCTGCACCTTTTTCCCCACCTTCAGTAAACCCACACACTTTTCCTCCTCAGCCTGCAGTACATGCTTCCCCCTACAACTCTTTGTCTCCCTCTGTAGCTCAAAGCACCCCAGTGTGTCCATCCCTTGCTCAACCCTTCTCCCCTCCATCTCTCCAGCCTTTTCCATCTCCTCCTGCTCCTACATACCCACCTCCCTCCACACCCATCTCCCCATTATATTACCCTGATCCTTCTCAGGTTCCTTCAAATACCCAGGCCACCCATCATTCTCCTCCCATTCAGTCCTTTCCACCTGCATCTGCCCAACCTTACATGAACATGACAGGTGCAGCGACACCCGCATCCCATGCTACCATGGCAACTGCATCTCCTCCAGGGGCTCCCGCCACTGATTCACATGAAACACGTGAGCAGCGCATCTCCGTTCCTGCTACTCGCACTGGAATCCTGCACAACGCCCGTCGTTGTAGCAACAAGAAGCCGATGTTTTGTGCCGTCCAGAACAAAGATGTTAATCCAAACCCTGATTTGTTGTCGATGGTCCAGAATATGGACGACCGCTTTGTGAAAGCCCCGTGTGCTGAATCTGGAGTTGCACCCAGTGGGGAAGCTGGGCATGAGTCAGGTCCTGAGGAGGACTGGCTGAGACTGGGAGCAGAGGCCTGCAACTTCATGCAGGCTCAACGAGGACCCAGACCGCCCCCAGTTGCCCCAAAACCGCAAGCTCCTCAGATGCCACAACTAGCAGGGAAGGGAGGTCAGCTGTTTGCCCGCAGACAAAACAGAATGGATCGGTATGTGGTAGAGCGATCTCCATCTGTTGCTGCAAAACCTTACTCTCCCACCCAAACAAGGGAGCCCT
The DNA here is from genome assembly GCF_963457635.1 of Microchirus variegatus. Lineage (NCBI taxonomy): Eukaryota > Metazoa > Chordata > Actinopteri > Pleuronectiformes > Soleidae > Microchirus > Microchirus variegatus. Next base: position 14,010,694 of record NC_139818.1, on the reverse strand, counting down.
CACCCACGCCCTCTCTCCCTGCCACCTGGAAGTATTCATCCAACATCCGTGCTCCACCTCCCATCAACTACAACCCCCTCCTCTCCCCCTCCTGCCCGCCGAAGGCCCAGAAGAAGCCCGAGGTGAAGAAGAGTGGGCCAGCTGGATCGAAAGGGCAGAAAGCAGGCATCAAGCCAGTCGACATCATGAGTCATCAGCCCTACCAGCTCAATTCCTCCCTGTTCAACTATGGGGGCGGGGTCCCACAGGTCACCTCCACTTATCAGCAACAGCAGAGAGGAATGACAAGTGGTCCTCAGAAAACAGCACGAGTATACGAAATCAAGCGCTTCTCCACGCCTCCTCCGACAGCAACAGGGCCCGCCCTCAAAGTCATTGTCCCTCGATCTGCTACGACACTGGGTGAACCCATGTGGCGCTCCGACGTGACATCTCCTCCACCCATCTCCTCCTATCAGCCTCAACCCCAATCTTACCAATCTCAGTGGACCACCACCCCTCTGTCTCCCACACTGCCTCCAGCTCCTACCATGCCGCTCCCTCAGCTCCCCACATTCTCCTCTTCTGCTAAAAACCCAGTCCAGTCCCATAATTTCTCTCACCCTGAGCCCTCCAGCCCTGCGCAGGCCAACAGGGAATTTAAGAGTGTCCCAAATCTAAGTCCACTGGCTCCAACTGGTGCCTCTCAGCTGGCATTCAGCAGCACTCAGCCTTCCAGGGTACCAAGGCCCAGGTTCAGCACTTCCAACCTCGGTCTTCAGCCTTGCGTCTGGCGCCCTGGATCCACTATGCACTGACCTGATTCTGATCTAGACATAAGAAACCAGGGCTCTGTGGGAACAGGGAGCCATTTTAAGAAACATTAAAATAAATGTGTTTTTAGTATTGCAAAATTCTAATCAGAGCTGCAGCTTTGGGTTTTATCGCTAAATCTCTTTGGATCGGACACACATATAGCACATTTTATCACTAACAATTATAATCCTATGCCTTTATCTAATACATTTAGTCACATTTAAAGGGAACACTATTTTGCAAAGGAAATGTGGTGTGTAAACTAAGGAATGGTTAACGATCCAAAGCAAACTGATAGGATGGGAAGAGATGAAAAATGAAGTTTTGTAAGCGGATTATAGGAGTTAAGTTTAAACCTAAATGAAGAAGAACAGGGCATGTGAAAAGACAAGACTGTTGGAAGAGAGATGTAGTTGAGAATGGAAAAATGTGGAAAGACATTGATGAAGTGACGATGTCCGATGAGAGACATCCTCTGGTATTATTGAACATATTATGTTCCAACAACATCATACAGGAAAATGTAAAGCACTAACAAATGTAATGAAACGAATTCCCCGTCTGTGATGTATTTTTTTGAGTATATATTTGATGACTGAGTGTCTTTTTTTTTAGTTGCACTCTGCAGCTTTGCTTTCTGTAGTTTTTTTTTTTCCGTGGTGAGGAGCACAGCTGTCACAAAGAAGGGAAAAGCCTTTTTACAGTAGATGTGATTTCTGATGTGCTGATATGGAACAAGGAAGGTGTAATGTGTCTGTTTAGCTGTGATTCTTTTACACAGACATGCAGCTGAATAAAAATAGACATGACTCACCTCAGCTGTCACTCCGTTTCTGCCTCTGCAATCCATGTCACAGTCACCGCCGGCTCCCACACAAGGCCCAATTTACACTCCTCTCATCAGTTTATCTCCTCCAGGCTTTTACCGACTGAGTGTAACGGTGTAATTGTTCTGCTGGGATTTGGACAGCTTGGAGAACAAATATTCAATCTATAAAAGAGTTGTTATTGGGATGAAGAAAAATGCTTTTTAAACTTTCACCACATGGAGGCACTGTAGGATTTGCCGTCCGTGTGTTAAAAGTCTCCTCCCAATGTCTTATGAGGGATTTAACATTGGTAAAATGTCAGGAACATTAAACACTGCTGTCACAAAAAAACATTTATAGTTCTCATTTAACGTGCCATGTTTTCATTTAAAGGTAACTGTAAGCACACAATATGTTTGGTATTTCAGCTCAATAGGAGATTTGCTAATTCGCATATTTTAGTCGATCGACATGGCTGAAATGATGTGTAGGATCACTGGTCTATATGTTTCAAAGCTGTGTTAATGACAGCCACGTAACGGCCTTGGCGCAGTGAAACCCAAACCACGGCTACAGATAGGGATCTATGACCTATGACCCCTGACTGGGATCAGGTGACCCGATGAGGCCAACTTAAGCAGCTAACTTTAGCCCTGTTCAGTTCTCACTTGTAAACTTAGCTGCTGCTATAGTGGAAGGCACAACACACACACACACACGCACGCACGCACGCACGCACGCACGCACGCACGCACACACACGGAGGGGGGAAAAATCCCTTCAATGTGCTGCACATTTAATTTCCTACAATCTAGGTCACAGGATTGTAGAAACAAACATAAAAGCTGTAACTGCACTTAATGACTGGGCCACATTAATAAATTTACACCCCGTTAGGTTTCTCTCTCCCCTTATTTTTGATCATTCCTCTCTAAATCACAGCGCACACACACACACACACAGCCCATTTCACCAATTTTCAGAGCCGTTAATCCCCAGCTATTTGGCCCAGTGCTAAGTTCTTAAATCTGATGGCTTTTTACAATGAGATTGTGAGGAAAAAAGGAAAGCCCTCCCTCTTACATCCCATCTCTGTCCCTCAATGACAATGACAAAGATGCTCTATCGTCGTGTGTGTGTGTCAACAGAGTTGAATCGACGGGGTCAAGGGTCAGGGTTTAGGTGCAGGCCAGATCACATACAAATGATGCTCCGTCCTCAGCTGAGTAATTTAATAATTTTGTGGTTATTGATTTGGGAAAGAATGAGAGCTGTTTAATTGTGTTCCAATTCATTGTCAGTCGATCTGTTAGTTGAAAGTAACAGCTCAATAATAACCTCACAACCAGCTGGAATCTCATGCCCTTTCTCCTTGGCTCACCTTGACGCGATTTTGACAGAAGCCATGTAATAGATTGTCACAACATTTGGCGCATCCATGATTTCTAGGTGCAACAAGGATGGACAAAATCAGAGAGGGACAAACCAAAGTGACAGAAATAGGGTTTTCAGAGTTTTCAGCTTCTTCAATTGTGAATATTTGCTCAAAATAACAAAGAAATCATCAAAACTGTTTAAATTTAAAATACATTTTATGGACCAAACAAAAAAATCGCTTAATCAAGAAAATGGTCGACAAATGACTCAGTTATGTAAATAATTGTTGGTTGGGCTGTAGCTGAAAATACTGAGATAACAAAAGACATAAAGCTCAATCTAGTGAGACATACATACAACTGCAATCACACAGCATTTGGACTTTTGGACCAACCTTCTGCAGCTACATTTTGTCTTACTCTTTAACTCTTTGAGGTGGTTGGAGGCCTGACCTCGATGTCTGTGTTTATTAGTGTTTCCAGTATTACTGTAACCCCATAGTTTTCATCAAACCCTCAGTTTCACCCAGATTTTGTTATACGTTGGTCACAAGAATGGATTTCAGTAAGATTAATCACTGTTCTATATAAAGCGTATTTGACACCAACTGATTTTCTTTCCAGGTGAATCAAAATTCATCTAATCAAAAGCATCTTAAATTAAACTATTCATCTCAATTAATAGTATATTTCAATAAATATGTAGGCATTTGAATCATTAACCCTTAAACACACCTAGACACATTTTTGCGTTTTTGGTTTTTCATTTCTAGAATATTTTAGCATTTTGTCATGCATATTGCACAACATTTATGCCAGGTTGTGCAGGTTTTTGTTTTTTTTAGTCTATTGCAAACGGCATTAACTAAAATACTCACACTCACATACTTCCGCACAAAAATGTGCTCATTGAAACCCATTCAAATCGCTATCATGACAAAAACTTGGCAATTTAAGGGTGAAAAACGTAAAAAATAAATAAATAAATCATTTTTGATGTGTGATGGACTAAAAAAAAAATCTTTAAAAAAAATTTTTATAGCTTAATTCTTTATGAGCACATTTGGTGCTCTATGTGTGTTAACATGAGTATTTTGTGAAATAAGACATTGCAAACAAAATAATAATGCATGTAAACAAATGTGTCTGCTAATCTTTCACATAATAAGCCTGGCTGCAATAATCAAACCAAAAATAATCCAATTTGCATGAAGTATATTAAAAAATAATTAATTTTAAAATTATGCAAAAGTGTTTTGAAATCATGTTTTGGCATGTGGCGCCACCTACCGCCGTCTACCAATCATTGCAGTCAGTAGAGTCTCATCTGCCGAGCAACCACGGGTTGCCAGTTACGTCAGAAAACGAAACCTAAAAGACCTCTGTATTTTGAATTTGAATGTAGTAACCGTTTTTGGCCACATTCTTACATATGGCACCTTTAACTTGCATAAACTTAAAACTACTTAAACTGATGTTTTAACATTTAGTGTAACAGAAAATCAATAAATGCATGTACGCGTATCTCACCTCAAAATGTGGCAGTGCATTAATTAAAGTGAAAAAAATTATGCTTTTTAATTATAACAATATGATGACGACAGATAAGTGTGAGATTTTGAGTGTGGAGTCATATCACAACACTCATAACACAGCACTACTTTTACTTAAAGGTGAAGTAAGTAGTTTATAGTGCCATCTAGAGGAGAGAGAGAGAACAAAGAACTGCTCCTCTGCTCACCCCCTCCCTTCCCTGAGCGCTACGGTGTCCGCAGCCGGTCAAATGTCGTCCTCGTCGTCTTTCTCCGTGTCAGCAGATGAGGTTCGTGAGGCGAGGGAGAGGGCGAGCTACCGCGGCCGTAGCAGACGAAGCGGCGAGAGTGGAGGCAGGACTTCCGCTACAAGTAAAGAGACGCTTGATTTGTTCTCCTCGCGTTTGTCCTTACAGGCTCCGGTAGAAACATGGCGTCTCGCTGCTAACAGTGGCTATGCAACTGTTATTTCACATAATAAGCCTGGCTGCAATAATCAAACCAAAAATAATCCAATTTGCATGAAGTATATTAGAAATAATTAATTTTAAAATTATGCATCATGACAAAAATTGAAGGGTTAATTTAAAAGAAAAGAAAAAAATCCACGAATATTTTATACGTATAGAAAGGACTGGTTTAAAACATTAAACAAATAAAAATACCATATACCATGTTTATTTATGTTTCAAGTTTATGTTAATTTGCTTATTTGAAGGTGCATCTAAAGGTTAAAACGTATATCTATCACATTTTTGAATGCTCTTTGTGTGATATTTCTGAACAGGTAAAGCTAATGGATTTGTTTGTTATGATCATCACTCACCCTACTTCACACACCCCACCCACCTCCAACTTTAACCCCTACTCATTTCACCTCACCTCACCACCCCTCTTACACCCCCCCACCCCACCCCACCCCACCCCCCAGGCCTGCTCCATAGCACTGCAGCAGCCCTGCTGATAGGGTTTCACTCTCTCTGTGGCGAAGAGGAGAGCAGGCAGTACAATAAAACCCCCGCGTGACACCAATCTACCTGGGATTCTAGATTCCTCTCCGTGCAAAACTCATCCTTTCTGGGATCTTCTTGGACCTGTGACTTCCTGTGGATACCTGTGGGTCTTAGGTAGGAAAAGGTGCTGCGACAATACTCGGGGAAATCTCCCTCGGAGATGCCTTGAGTGTTTGTGGATTATCTCACATCGGCGGTCAGTGAGTTGTTCAAATAATTCTGATTGCTCTGTAGGAGTCAGTTACAGTCATTTGATTCCCGTGGCTGCAGAGTGAAACTCCCGTATGTGGCCTGTGGAGGCCGCTGCAAAAGATGAATTAATGAACGAGGCAGAATCAGAAGCAGGTGCTGTTTTGTTGTGTTTTGAGGTCACGGTAATTGCTCACAAAAGCCTTTTAAATTCACATTATAGGGTTCACACTTTAAGAGCTCTGTTGTGGATCGGTAAATCAATCAATCAGTCTGAACCCTGAGAACCAGGTGGTGGACAACTCTGGTTGTCTTCCCCAACTTCTCACCTAGCTCTGTGGTGGGTGAGGAATGTGTCCCTCTGAGGTGGAGTTTTTAGTCGACGTGGTTGCATGGATGTATGTGTGTGTGTGTTGTGTGAGAATGCGCTGACTGATGGCCTTCCTGTCCAGCTGTCCCCTCCGAGATTTATCTGGAGCTAAAACAGGCCAGTCGTGAGGGGAACAGGAACGCCTCTTCACCCAGAGAGGCAGTAACAGGACCCTGGACCAAGACCCTCACATATTATACACGGCTCCTGGATTTGCCATCAGCTCAGCCATTTATCCTTCCATCTCGCTTTACCCACAATCACCTGTAATCTCCAGCCACAGAGAAAAGCTACTTGAGTCTCCCACTGTGTGTTCCTTTATGCATCCCGTCCTCGCTGCAGAGGTATAGAACATGGGAATCTTAAAAATAGCTCACACAGGCCTGAATCCCCAGCGAGGAAATGAGCTTGAATTACAGCACATGAAAAGCACTTACATTCACTCTCTCCCTATAGACAAGTTCAACTTTTCCTCTTGTTCTGCAACGTACCTCTACAAGCCTTATATAAGTGTTTCAGACCTGTGCAATAGACAGCAACATATTACCATCTGAGTGCTTAGTCCAGATGGATGAAAAGCTTCCAATACGAGCTAAAAAGGTGTGTTTAACGTAATCAGGGAGTGACTTCTGTTTTTTTCATACATGGATATTTTAGAAAACTATCTTTACCTGCGTCTTGAATATTGATGATAGTTTTCACACCTTTGTTGCATCATATTCGTTTTGCTAATTTGGTTAAGCACCTTCCTGCAATATGTTTTACTAGGTGATTAAACTCCTATGTGAGCATTTTAAAAGTCTGTTTGTTTGATCGTTATAAATGCGTATGGTGTCACCGTCTGTCTTTGAGAACGCACACCGTATTTATTGAGCCATTTTTTTAAAGAACAAGGCATCACGGAGTGAAGCTGACTTCTGGACCCCCAACATTTTAATAGCCTCCCTGTGGATCTCAGGACAGCAGCTGCATGGATCGAGGAAAAAAACAAAAACCCCAAAGATTAACGTACGATCTATTATAAAGTGTCCACCGCTGATTTATTATGTACTTGTCTGCTCAATTTTCAAACCTGCATTAATAGATTTCCTTTGGTCACGGGGGGGGGGGGGTACAAGACGCTGCACTCCAACAATACCAAAATTAAAGTGTTATCTGATGTAACGCCCCCTACAGACAGAACAATATCATAGTTGAGTGGGTTAGAATACTTTTAGGGGATGATTCTGGTCATACATTTTTTTTAGAAAGCAGTGTTGTTGTAAGTAAACAGAAGATTAACTTAACTTAACTACTGTTACACTCCTGTGTTTTGTTAACGGCACATTTTAAGATGACATTTTCTCAGACATGAACACTTGGTATATGAAGCAGTAATGAACCAGTGCGTTATTTTTGTCCTGCAGCCATGTCTTTCACAACGCCAGCGCCTTCCAACAAGAGGAAGAAGAGCAACAAGATCATCACTGACCTGTCCAACATCAGCCAGAATGGTAAACACACACACACACACACACTCTATCCTCATACCTAAAATATCCCTCTTTACAGACCCACTAAATGTCATTATGTGATTATAAGGTTTGCTCTCTGGTGTCTGCTATCAACACAATCTGCGTCTGTAAACTGACTCAAGGTCTTATGTGGTCTCACACACTCAAAATTCCAATATCTACTGTAGCATCCCCTTCAGGGATGTGCAGCCACAGATCTGTGACCATTCAAATGCAGGCGATGCGTAATCTGTGGCTGAAATCAACACGACTATCAAAAAAGGGGGCGGCAAATGGTTTCCATATCGATATGAAACCGACAAATTAAAGTGATTCGAGCGTGTGTTTGTTATTGCTGTGCTGCATATCTACTTACAGTGTCTGTCGCTTTACTGTTCCTCCTCTCTTTGTGGCATTGCTGTATATAGATCCTTTTATTTCTTTTCCAAAAAAATAAAATAAATAAAAAATCACTGCCTGTGCACCAGAGACTTACTTTGGGAAAAGACCCACAACAAACTGAAAATACACGCCACCGTGCCAGACCCAACAGTGGCTCCATCTGTTCAAACTCACACTCACACTAAAGTTATTTAGTGGAAATCCCAATGTTTCCAAAAATTAATATAATAGCAGAAAGTGTTAAAATATGAATGTATACTGCATTTGGAATATAGTTGGGAAGAATGATGCCTTTTACTGTATGTATTGCAACGCTATTGTACATTTAAAGATGCATTTTGTAATTAATCTAAAGTAACTGGCCATAAAATCCTCCCGATATTTCACAGAGACTCAGGAATAATGTTCATATAACAAACTGAACTCACCAACAACAACAGTACAGACAAAATATTTGCATTAAAAAAAATCTTTTGCAGACTGCAAATCTTGTTTATGTTTTGAAATCATGTTTTGGCATGTGGCGCCACCTACCGCCGTCTACCAATCATTGCAGTCAGTAGAGTCTCATCTGCCGAGCAACCACGGGTTGCCAGTTACGTCAGAAAACGAAACCTAAAAGACCTCTGTATTTTGAATTTGAATGTAGTAACCGTTTTTGGCCACATTCTTACATATGGCACCTTTAACTTGCATAAACTTAAAACTACTTAAACTGATGTTTTAACATTTAGTGTAACAGAAAATCAATAAATGCATGTACGCGTATCTCACCTCAAAATGTGGCAGTGCATTAATTAAAGTGAAAAAAATTATGCTTTTTAATTATAACAATATGATGACGACAGATAAGTGTGAGATTTTGAGTGTGGAGTCATATCACAACACTCATAACACAGCACTACTTTTACTTAAAGGTGAAGTAAGTAGTTTATAGTGCCATCTAGAGGAGAGAGAGAGAACAAAGAACTGCTCCTCTGCTCACCCCCTCCCTTCCCTGAGCGCTACGGTGTCCGCAGCCGGTCAAATGTCGTCCTCGTCGTCTTTCTCCGTGTCAGCAGATGAGGTTCGTGAGGCGAGGGAGAGGGCGAGCTACCGCGGCCGTAGCAGACGAAGCGGCGAGAGTGGAGGCAGGACTTCCGCTACAAGTAAAGAGACGCTTGATTTGTTCTCCTCGCGTTTGTCCTTACAGGCTCCGGTAGAAACATGGCGTCTCGCTGCTAACAGTGGCTATGCAACCGCGGTCCGCGACCATGTTATTTTACATGACTTTTTGAAACACTACGAAAATGAAACAAAGAATATTATACAGCGACTAGACGATGCAGGAGCACATAATATGTATAACAAAGTGGATATTGGGTCATATAAACCCATAAATACTACACAGTGTCCCTTTAAGTGAAGTGTCTTTATGAGTTTTCCACTTATAGTGACAGGTGTGAGGATGAATCCCGCTGATTTCTCCAGCTTCATGGCTCCATGGTGCTGGTATGCTGCCACAGTTATAGCACATCCTAACACTATATCTGTCAGTCAAATACCTGCTTTTCCTCGTTGTCTGTCGCTTATCTTTTCCATCCCTTATTTTCCCCCCTCTAACGCATCTCTCCATCACTTCCTGCCACTGTGTCGCTCTCACAGTCGTGCCTCGTCCTGTCCTACCTCTGTCCAATTTCCTCCCTAGTCAGCAGCGAGCGAGCTCCAGTTTCACATTCTTCTGAATTAACACTCTAATCAATATCCCCATGGGAGAGTTCTCTCTGCTCAGCAGCTTCGATTATTCCCTCTCTCTTTCTTTCTCTCTCTCTCTCTCTTTTTCTCGTTCTCTCTCACACACTTAATACACACCCACTTGCACAAGCCTGATTTACGAGGTACTGCTAACAGCTCTCTGCAGCATTGCAATGCCAACTCCCTGCTCTATAGATATGGTGTGCGTGTGTGTGTGTGTGTGTGTGTGTGTGTGTGTGTGTGTGTGTGTGTGTGTGTGTGTGTGTGTGCTTTATGGCTGGACTCCCAGTGTTATGAGTGATATCAGAGTATATGTGGTGGATGAGAGTGTTTTATGAGGAACTCTGTGGAGCAGTAAAATCCATCAGATCTCTCCATCACTGCAAAGAAGCAGGAAGGGTGATAGAGAGAGTGAGTATGTGTGAGGGCGAAAGAGAAAGAGCATGTTATGAGGATTTCCCTCCATAAAGAGCTCAACCACGCCAAAACCTGTTGTGATGTTCCCTGGTGCCCCCTTTTTCCTCTACAGTATATCGCTTTGACCTAGCAACAGCAGCAATTCCTCTGGTTTTCGCACACCTGCGCACACACACTTGAATTTGCAGTAATTCATCGCAGCAAGTATATGGTATAGAGGCCAGAGGATAAACGCATGTCCTTTACAGTCACATCCCTGATTCAATATCGGGCATTCATTTGAAGCTAAACACACCTTTTAATTTGCCAAATGGATTGAGTGAGCGCAGCTCGGCGAGTGTATACAGTTGTACCTCGGCCAAGCCTGCGCAATCCTCTGAATCTTAATCGCAGTGGAACACTCAGAGAGACTGTTCGTCTGAAGAGTGAAAAATCACGAGCCAGGTTTATTTTAGTCGCGCAAGTGCAGCGGATACTCCACAATCTCTTAACAAATATACGGATTTAGAATAGTTCAGACATGAGAGTGGTGTTGTTCTAGGAGAGCGAGATGAGTCAATTCGAATTGAAACTTACTTTGCCATTAACTCAAACAACATGTAACTAATGTTTTTACACTTTGTGTTTTAGATACAGGAAACAACTACTGCGGTTTAGACATGTTAGACTAGGTTTAATACTTTGCATAGAAACAGCTAAGCAGTGTCAGTCATTTTCATGACTACACTCTTAGAAATAAGGGTTCCAAAAGGGTCCTTCTACAAGGGCTAAGGTTCTACCTGGAACCATTTGCTTCTGAAAAACCCTTCCCCGAAGAAAGGGTTTTTCAAGGGTTCTCAGTAACTCTAATGGTTCGAGTAAGAACCATTTTGATCCAGAGAACCCTTTAAAAACCCTTTCCTGAATAAAGGGTTTTGAAAGGGTTCTTGGTGGAACCCTCCAAAAGGGTTCCAAGTGGAACCTTTATAAATAGGTTCTACCTGATGCCAAAAAGGGTTCTCCTATGAGGACACGCCGAAGAAACATATATGGTTCTACTTAGCACTTTTATTTCAAAGAGTGTAGGACTGTGCAAAGTCATGATAGAGCCCTCGCGTCCTCACACAAGTGTCCTACACGCAAGTCGGGGAGTGCAGCAGCTCCCTGACCTCAAAGACTTGCATGACTGCAGAGCCACAGAATAGTAATGATAATATATTAGTGTTCAGGGTCGGTCTGTTGTGTCATGTACAATGTCTGGAGGCAATCGGTCAATGTATGGCAAAGTTATCGGCCACTTCCTGTTTTGTGGCGAAAAGGCAGCTAAATTTAAAACAGCCGACTTCCTGTTGGGTCAAGTTTGTGTCCGTAGACGTGTTCAGTCTCTTGTGTCACGCTTCGAGGCAATCGGTCAATGCGTGGCAAAGTTATAGGGCACTTCCTGCCACGTCCTTTTGAATACGCAAAACCTCTCGACAACTTCTCACCTTTGACGTGTCCAGTACACATTGGCGCGTTTTCTTTATTATGACGGTACGACAAACGCACTCAGGGCGGGTTCGCTCATTTATGTAGGGTGCAAATCGCCAAAATGGACGCTAAATTTCAAAACGGCTGACTTCCTGTTGGGTCAAGTTTGTGTCCCTAGACGTGTTCAGTCTCTTTATATGGGTTATAGGGCATTTCCTGTCCTGCTGAAACGCTGCTGGTTGCCGTGGCCACATCCTTTTGAATCCGCAAAACCTCTCGACAACTTCTCGCCCTTGATGTGTCCAGTACACATTGGCGCGTTTTCTTTTTTATGGTATGACAAACGCACTTAGGCGAGTTCGCTCATTTACGTAAGGTGCAAATCACCAAAATGGACGCTAAAGGCCGACTTCCTGTTGAGTTGAGGCCATGGTTACGGCAATAATGTTTCTGTCCAGGCTTTTTAACATTTTTGAGTCCACTGAGTGAGAGCCTTTTCGCATTTATCCTTTCCAAGCATACGTGATCAACTACAACCCTTTCCCTTCTGTCTGATTTTCTCTTCAAACTATATCGTTGCTTCCATATCCAGTCCCTTCACCTTGACCTCCTCTTCCTCCTCCTTTTCTTTCTTCCTAGCAGACGAAGAGTCAGACAGTGAGACCCCAGAGTTCGACTTGGGCACCAAGATCAAGACGCCCAAGGACCTGATGCTGGAGGAGCTCTCCCTGCTCAAGAACAAGGGCTCCAAGATGTTCAAGATGAGGCAGCAGAGGGTCGAGAAGTTCATCGTGACCACTGTGCGTGCTCGTGTGTGTGTTTGTGTGTGAGTATGTTGTGTGTGTGTGTGTGTGGTTATTGATCATCTCCCTGTCTTGTCTGACTGCCAGAACCTTCAGAACCTGCTGATGTCCCCTCCCCCTGTTCCACCAAAGCCTGAGCTCCCAAAAGAAGGTCGGCTCACAGAAGCAACACCATATCCATCATGTCCAAATCTTCATTACTTATTTTCTTTTCATCATTTTCACTTGCACCTTGCTTCTTCTTGGACGTCTCAGAGGTGAAGGTGGAAGTGGACGAGGAGGCGGATAAGGAGAGGAAGAGGAAGCAGTATGTACGGACCTACATATCACCATGGGAACGGGCCATGAAGGGCAACGAGGAGCTGACAGTGACGATGAAGGGCGTCATGCCGGGACCCATCCAGATCCACCCAGAACTGCCCCACTTTAAGAGCTTCAACAGGTACACACACACACACACACACACACACACAAACACACATAATTGGGTGAGTTTAGCTGGAAAATGATTGCAGACAGAGGACCAGCACAGAAAGGGCGAGTTCTTAATGACGTCTTCCCTCGTCTATAAGACACAATCATCGGCCACGTAACACGCACAGTGAAGGACCACATGCGTAGGTGAGATAGTTGTTTATCCAAAGGTTTATTTCCGGTCCTTTGTGGGAACAAATGAGAAAAAAAAAAACCCGCGAACGTCCTTCTGAAATTGTGCAGCGGTTGTTTTTTATCCGTTTGTATCTGTAGTGTATTCTTTTTAAAAGGTGCCAAACAAAATACAGTAGATACTGTATATTCTGCACATTATGCATGTTTTTCTTTTATTCACACACTAAAGTGATCTCCCCTCATCATTCTCTGCCTTTTCAATCAGGATGTTTTAAAAAAAGAAATGCTGTTGGATATAAAAGTCGTAATAAGTGCAGCATCAGTCTCAGTGGCTCCCGTCGTGCCCACATCTCTATGGCAACCGGCAGTTTGCTGTGTCATCAGCACTGAAAGCAGCGTCCCGCTGTTTCTGTGGCTTTTACTCGGCAGCATCGCGGACGGCGTCGCTCACACTCACACACAAACGCACTATAATTTGATTCCGGCGCTCGTCTTTAATCCGCCGTCCGTTTTAATGTTGTTGATGACTGTTGTGGAACCTGGTGAAGCATCGCTGGACCCTTTGTAATTACTAATGGTTTCTGAAAAGCAATAAACAACCAGCCGCAGGGGACGGATTATGAGAAAACAAGTCCCTGGGCACAAATATGTGAAAAGAGGCCTCCCACCTCCACACAGGAGGGAGACATCCAGACCATAAAAGACACACGCTCACATAGACACAAAACCAACTCAGAGATATTATAGGTAGTCAATTTGCATGTCTTTGTGATCGTTTTGTGTCCCTTTATGGCTGTTTTATGTCTTTATGCGGATGATTTATGTCTCCTTGTGGTCATTTTCGGTCTCTTTGTGGACATTGTGAAGTCAACGTGTGACTCTGTGGCCATTTTGTGTCTCCCTGTGGTTGTTTTTGCACCTGTTTGTGGTTTATGCGTGCACTATGCTGACATAAATCACTTTGTAGTAAATTAGGGTCTCCTGGTGGTCATTGAGCGTCTCTTTGGGCTCATTTCTTAATTTCTTTGTGGTAAATGTGTATCATGTTGTGGTAACTCTGAACACCCTTGTGGTAAATGCGTGTGCTCGTTGAGGACCTGGCGTATCTCTTTGTGATGAATGAATGTTTCTTTGTGATCACTGTACGCCTCTTTGTGGGTGTTTTGCAGCAGTTTGGGCTTAATTTACATACTCTGTGGACACGACACTATGTGTTTCTATAGAAAACATCTTGTTTTTGGAGATTTTTGGAGATTTTGTGAACATAATATTTCGTTTTTTTGGTCATTTTTTGTCTATTCGTTGGTGTATGGGGTTCACTCATATCTCTTGTTTTGGCATTTAGTCCCTTACACCCACCAATGTTTTATGTGAGAAATTAACATTAATATTTCAGCAAACAGTGGCATTTTAGACTTAGCTTTTTTTTTTTAAAACATGAGGATTTGAATATTAAATGTGCCATATGTAAGAATGTGGCCAAAAACAGTTACTACATTCAAATTCAAAATACAGAGGTCTTTTTAGGTTTCATTTTCTGACGTAACTGGCAACCCGTGGTTGCTCGGCAGCTGAGACTCTACTGACTGCAATGACGGGTAGACGGCGGTAGGTGGCGCCACATGCCAAAACATGATTTCAAAACATAAACAAGATTTGCAGTCTGCAAAATATTTTTTTTAATGCAAATATTTTGGCTGAACTGTTGTTGTTGGTGAGTTCAGTTTGTCATATGAACATTATTCCTGAGTCTCTGTGACATATTAGGAGGATTTTATGGCCAGTTGCTTTAGATTTATTACATAATGCATCTTAAACGCAGTGTGTTGGCGTATCATATGTGCACAGCACCATAGAAATGCGTCGTGACGCTACCTTGTCTGTCCGCTTCCTGTTTTCATTTTTTTCTCCCCTTTCGTCCTTCGCAGGATGGCGCTGCCATATGGCGGCTATGACAAGGCGTCCAAGATGCTGACCTTCGAGATGCCAGAGATCAACGTTGCCACCGAGGAGCCGGAGCCACTGCCCACTCTGCAGGCCGACATCCGCTCACGCCCCTCGTTCAACCGCACGCCCATCGGCTGGATCTGCAGCGAGGACAACTCACACATCCACCTGGACGCGGACATGGAAGTGGACAACATGGCCTTCGACGGCGAGACGGACGACCTGTGAACGCACGCGGACAGAGACATGCTTACGACACTTGTAGCCTGAAACACACGATAAAATAAAAAAAGAACATATACCCTCATATGTGTGTGTATAATGAGAGAATCAGGCGGACTCTCATTTATACCACACACACACACTGACAACACAAGCACTGATACAATGGCTTAAGCTCCTTCAGTGGTCAAAATGTACTTTAGCTGCATGGAAAAGAAATCATACGATTTTGCACACTGTGAGTTAATGTGAGGCCTGTGTGTGTGTTCAGAAACAGAAAAGCACTCCGCACTCTTAACAACTATGTATTTATGCAATAAAGTTCCCCCTTTACAGACTGCTTCTCATCAAGAATCATTATTACGTGTTAAAGTAAGGGATTATTGCATATTTATCAGAAGTAGTTCACTTTTTTTCCCCGAGCGTTCATCTGTAGGGGATGGAGTTACAGAGACGAGACATGGGTTAGAGTATCTCCCTCGCGTGCACCTGTTGTCAAATTCCCAGAGTTTTACACTTAAGTCACATGCTGACACCTAATCCTTGTGCTTATAGCGAACTCCATCCATCGAAGTAGACGGAAAAACGGTGAAGCAAGGAGCTCCGCATTTAGACTTCCCACACCCCCAAACAAGCAATTCACAAAATTGAAGTGAGAGGCATCCAGACCATAAAAGACACGCGCTCACATAGACACAAAACCAACTCAGAGATATTATAGGTAGTTTAATTTGCATGTCTTTGTGATCGTTTTGTGTCTCTTTATGGCTGTTTTATGTCTTTATGTGGATGATAGATCCGGATTTACACTTTCCACACGCCCAAACAAGCAATTCACAGAACTGAAGTGAGTTGAAGAAGTTAACTAAATGTTATATTATTTCTATTTGGGAAATATGACATCGCACTGTCCTCTTTAACCATATCTTCAGGAACCTTTTCATGGCAGCCATTTTGACAGCTCACGGTCAGAAAAGCGCTGGTACTTTAATTTAGCTTTCTGGGTTTGGGGCTGCATGCTGACTCACTGTCCTGTCAATGTGAGGACAAAGCAATCGTTAGTGTTGTCAGTAACTACTGAAATATGTCAAAATATCAAGGTTAAAAGTACCAACTTTTCAAAGTGATGGCTTTATCAGGAGCTAATGTTATTTAACTTTAGATTTTTTTACCTTTTAGGAGTTAGATGAGAACACTCCCTAAAGGATCTTGAGCCCACACTCTTAGAAATAAGGGTTCCAAAAGGGTTCTTCTACAAGGGCTGAGGTTCTACCTGGAACCATTTGCTTCTGAAAAACCCTTTCCTGAAGAAAGAGGTTTTTTTTATGTGGATGACAGCTCCCGATTGATCCAGAGAACCCTTTAAAACCCCTTTCCTGAATAAAGGATTTTAAAAGGGTTCCAGGTGGAACATTTATAAAAAAGGTTCTATCTGGAGGTCAAAAAAGGGTTCTCCTATGAGGACAAGCCGAATGAACCTTATATGGTTCTACTTAGCTCTTTATTTCTAAGAGTGCAGTGATAACGAGGACATGAAGAGTAATAATAGTAATAATCAAGGTTAATAAGTGTGTTTTCACATGTTCCTGAAAGATCTATTTGACTCATTTTCTTCACTCTCTTATTGCCAAACTTAAAAAGCCGTCCTCATGACCTCTCACTTGTTCTATGAATAGTCGGCGTGTTCAGGCTGAGGCTGTAAACTGGCGCTGGCAGGTCTCCAATGACACCAATCAAACAAATGTCGACCGCATGCTGTGGCGGAAGAAGTATCCTCAGCATGTCAACATAACATTTTTAGTACTTCTGATGGGAATGTGATGTCAGGGACGATTTTAATGGTTTCCTATTCCTTTTCTCATTTGCATATACGTATTGCATGTAACCTTCAGACCGCGGTGGTGAAAATGAGTTTGCCAAATTCAATGAAACATGTAGAATATTCTTTGTCCTGGGAGGAAGAGAGGTTCTTGGGGGTGTCAAACTCAAATGACCCGTCTGTCTTGAGGAGAAAATTACAACACAATATTCCTAGTTCCTAGTTATAGTTCACAAATTCATTATATCCGTGACGATATTTCACAGAATTTCAAAGTAAAAGTGCTTTGTTTTGATCAGGAATGATTCACAAAATAATATCATGCGACAACATCAAAAGCAGAGGAATAAATCAAAAATGGAGTAAATAACAACGCGGACAACTGTAATAAAAACATACACCTCATTTAATGTGGTCAAAATATTACTAGCACATATAATAGGTATTATATTCTATTACCTCGCTGGCAGCTGTGCCTCAGACACACACAGAGCCAGTTTGAACCCTGTGCTCTAAACTATGGGATGTTCTGATAGTCTTTTCTATTTAAAATTGACAGTGGCTTTTCTTCTTCATAAGAAAACAATTATTAGTGATATTTTGTGACCCAAATGCAGCAGCACTCACCTCTGATTGTCCTTATATATATTTAAAAGTATAATATTTGACATGCTTTTTATTTGTATGTGATATGTGTAATATTAGATATAAATATAATATAAATATAGTGCGCATTACACAGCAGTATTAGAGTAACAGTCGCAGGCTGCAGGTTACCTGACTGTGGATCATTGAGTTCATTTGTTAGTGGGTGTGAATGTCCTGCGTACATGCTGACACGGTTATGGCCACGTGGTCACCCACGGAATAACATCATCGCTCTCCTCCTTTCGCCCGGTGCCCGGGAGGCGGCGCCATCGGGCCGAGCAAACCGCTCGATGAAAAAACGCTACGTCATCACACACTCTCACACGCACACACACACACACACACGCGCAGAGCTGCCGGAGGAGAGGAGGATGGCCCGGTATCGCGAGAGCCGCGTGCCGCGACCGGAGCGCTGGATGGCGCTGGCGGGGGCTGCATGCGCCCACGGCTCGCCCTCTCTCAGCCGTTAAATCACACGGTGGGACACGCGAGTGGACGGAGACTGGCGGTGACAGACGGACGGACGGACGGCACACGGGGTGAGTAAAACAACCGACACACTACTTTTTTAGTACACGCCGCCATCACGTCCACAAGGGTCCAGGTGGTGGTGGTGGTGGTGGTTGTGTGGCACGCGTGTGTGGTTCAGGGGGTGGGCTGCTGTGTGGCGCGTGGGTGTGGGGGCTCATCAACGTGTCAGCCAGATGTGACACTCTCTCCAGATGTGTTCAGTCACGCGATGATTGTCATCCTCTCTACCATCATGGCTCTCATCATCATCATCATCAGCAGCAGCAGCAGGTCTCGTGCCGTCACTGCTCTGTCTTCTCGTCTTGTCAGTGTGTTATTTAATCAGGTGTCCTCCTCCTCCTCCTCCTCCTCCTCCCGACTCGGTAATTCCACTCCACGCATCCCCCCTCGCGTGCTGCAACTGCAGCATCACTTCGCCTCAACTTCACTTCATCCCCGGCTGCATCACAGTCACAGGTGTTATTTGGAATTGTACACGCACGCACACACCCATGCAGTCAGGTGCATGCCGCTGCTGTGCGCGGCGTGGACTTCTGGCCATGTGTGTGTGTGCTGCGTTGTTTCGGTCTGGTGCAGGCAAGGGGCTTTGGTGGACTCTATAGTCAGTGTCGACTTGTTGATGGATGACCAGGAGACCGCAGCCTTTTACCATGGCGGATTCGCGCTCGGCTGTCATCGCTCCCGGGGGCCGCCATTGATTTAACGTTGCGGTTTCAATCCGCGTAATTGATGACTTTGGCCCCCTCACTGGGCCCGCGCGTCACCGGCAGCATGCCGCCTTCTGCTGCGTGCGTGCATGCCTCATGCGTGCGCATACTTTAGAAATCAAAGGAAAAAATATGCTAGTAGCCATTTCCTCTTTGAGCCTAATGACACACATTTTGTTTTGGCTACTTATGAGGACACTGTGTTGGTTTACACCAGTGTCTCCCAACCCTGGTCCTCGGGGACCCACTGTCCTGCATGTTTTAGATGTTTCCCTGCTCCAACACACCTGATTTAACTGGTCAGCTCCTCATCAACCCCTGCAAAAGCCTGATAATGACCCCATTCATTTGAATCAACATCAAAACATGCAGGGCAGTGGGTCCCCGAGGACCACGACTGGGAAACACTGGTTTACAGCGACCTTAAAAGGATAGTTCAGGTTCAAGTGTGGCTGTATGACTTCACTGAGGGCATCACCAAGCTCAAGTGTCTCCGTGAACCAGCCTGAGACGCACACGCTTACTCAGTATGTTCACATACACAGTTTAATCGAGCTAAGGCCATAGTTCGACTAAGACAGGCAATCGGACAACTCGCATAGTCCGAGTATACAAGTACAGAAGAGAAAAATCGATTTACTCGTCATGTATGTCTGATTCTCTCAATAAGCTAGAGCGTGTTGAATGAGTTTCCTGTCGACCTTTACGTCACAGAAAAACAAACAGCGAACGGCTCGTGCTTTGGTTCTGTACGTTTCATATCTGCTGCACATGTTAATCGTGATATAAATTAGATGGAGAATGACGGAAGGACGACAACGTCGGCCGTATGATTTCTGGCCACAGTACTGCAGTTTATGTCGTCTCCCTCTACTTCTGGGTCAAAGAAGGAAATATTGGTGCGTGAGCAGAACGCCAAGTCCGACTCCAGTCCGACTAAGCACATACGTACATGCAGGTGTAATCGGACTATGAATCGCATTATCCCGGTATGTTAGTCCGACTAAGACTAGCTTGATTTTAGTGGGACTAATGTGTTTACATGACATTAAGAAAACTAAATTACTGTGTTAGTCAGCTCTTTTAAATCATAGCACACAGGGATCGATCATCCACTGCTGCCTCATGATTTACCTAAGTGACACAAACTTACCAAAACAAGGCAGCACTAGACCAGCAGCTCCTTTGTCCTTTGGTGCAGGAGAGTGAGTGGTTTGCAGAAAAGACAAAGTGGCAAACACATTCTTAAGATATCATAGAATTAAGTAGGGGCATAATTTTTTTTAGTGAGCCTTTTGTTAAGTTGCTAAAAAACAGTTGCTTCTTCCGTCCCTGCTGGCAGCAATGTTATCAGTGAGAGCGAGTGAAATGGCAGCATGCCTGGGGAAGTCGGTGTTGATAATGTGTCAATACCTCATACAAGCACACTTCAGAAACCTGAACTATCCCTTTAATCATGTGTACTTTTAAAGTTAGTTGGTTTATTTATATCCTAATTAGCCACTGTATCATGACAGTTGCTACTCTTCCTGGGGCCTTTACAAGCTCACAGGTATTTAACCCAACCTGCACACATAATTATTACTACAACAAATCCAAATTGCTCATCCTCCATCCATCCATGCCCTGACCTCCTGCTGTGACCCCTAACCTTTACCCTCTGTGTTTTGTTTTTTTCCATAACTGAGGGCCAAAAATAGACAGTATGTGCCTGAGCCCGTTCAATCCCTGTGGGTATCAGAATGTATCATCCCCTAATCTAAACTAAAGGTTAGGTTAAGAGACTTGTGTTTTATCTTTGTGTGACCGGATGAACGGGCATACGACTTCCAAACACACACACACACAGACACCCTTTAAACTGAGGTGAAATGTCATGACATTTGAGTTGCTTTTATCATCATTTTTAGTTTTGGGGGGACAAAATACTCTGCTTTATAGCTTTTATATCAATGAATTATGACTTGATGCGCTTGAATCAATCAGTTCCAATTGATAGCCGGAAATGAAGACAATAATAAACCAAAACATCTCAGCTGTCTGTATTAGTCTACTGCTCGCTCATGCTGAAGTAAATAATCATTAATGATCATTTTATAATCAAGCTGTTTCCTTAAAATCACAATCTAATTTAAAACTGAGCCATCTAGAGATCCCCACTCTTGTAATGTATGTCTTGTGTTTGCGTCCCAGGCCGCTCAAAGGTGCAACCCACATTGTACTTTGTCTACTAAACAGCCTCAGTCTTCACTCCATCAGCCTCCCTCTCTGAGCGAGTCCTCTCACTGATTTCCCCACTGGCACAAACGTGATGCCAAACCAGAAGTGCCTGGAACCTGTATTCTCTTGAATGGCCATCAGGGGGTGACTCCACTGGTTGCAAGAAGAAGTTAGTTTGTATGAAGGGTCTATGAGAGAATAGTCCTAATTTGCATGTGGAAGGTCTCCCAGCTCTTACACACATTCAAACCTCTTGGTTTCACAAACTAACATGGCGCTGGACAAAGTAGTGAAGATCCTAAACTTAAGGAATTTCTTCACACAAGTCACAAAAGAAAGAG
Source organism: Microchirus variegatus (assembly GCF_963457635.1). Classification (NCBI taxonomy): domain Eukaryota; kingdom Metazoa; phylum Chordata; class Actinopteri; order Pleuronectiformes; family Soleidae; genus Microchirus; species Microchirus variegatus. The sequence goes on along the minus strand of NC_139818.1, from coordinate 13,989,268 downwards.
AGAGAGAGCTGACAGCAGATTTGACTTTTTCCTTAAATCAGTTTGTTTTTACTCATCAGTTCTCTGACAGACAAAACAGACATATTATTTGTCTTTCATGATGTGTCTCAATCTCAACGTTTTATTGACATATGGTGCTTTTTCCACTGAGTGGAACCGCTCCACCGCTCCGTTATCGGTACCCTTCCCTTGGGGGATACCAGAGTAACGGTACGATACAGTGCGGCTGGAGCTAGACATGACTAGAAAAGTGTCTATTCTCATACAAACTTGACGCCTTGTTGAGACAAACAACCGCAAACCGACCTGCTGGATGTCCTCCATTGTTGTCCGTTATGTCGTTGTTTGTTGTCGGCGCACTGGTGTGTCGTCACACTACGTATCTCGCTGACACCACAAATAAGTCGAAACGCAAGCCTGATCGAGGGCTTCACCGTTTCAAACTGAACCGTACTGTAGAGTTTAGATTCTCTGCCCGAGCCCAAGCCTGGCATTGAGCAAGCATTTGTGTTTTTTCTCCCTCGTCGTGATTGTGTGGTATGTTATAGCACGTCGTATTGTGTGATGGTGTAAAAACCGGCGCCGTGAACGCATCATTTAAAGGGACAATGTGTAATTTTTATGGGTTTATATGACCCAAAATCCACTTTTTTATGCATATTATGTGCTCCTGCATTGTCTAGTCACTGTATAATAGTTTTTGTTTCATTTTCCTAGTGTTTCAAAAAGTCATGTAAAATAACACGGTCGCGGGCCGTGGTTGCATAGCCACTGTTAGCAGCGAGACGCCATGTTTCTACCGGAGCCTGTAAGGACAAACGCGAGAGAACAAAATAAGCGTCTCTTTACTTGTAGTGGAAGTTCCGCCTCCACTCTCTCCGCTTCGTCTGCTACGGCTGCGGTAGCTCGCCCTCTCCCTCGCCTCACGAACCTCATCTGCTGACACAGAGAAAGACAACGAGGACGACACTTGACCAGCTGCGGATACCGTATTGCTCAGGGAAGGGAGGGGGTGAGCAGAGCAGCAGTTCTTTGTTGTAAATTTTAGCCTCTCCTCTAGATGGCACTATAAACTACTTATTTTCCCTTTAAAAACCAGGAAGCGTGTCGTCATTAGCAACATACAGTATGCATTCATGGAAGCGGATCTCAGCAGCTCTGTTATCATTGTAAATCAGACCGTGGCAGCAGGTACAACAAGCTCCCGCTGTGGGGAGGACGTACGTGTATATTTACGGCTCACGTATTAAAAAATTGTCGGGTTTAAATCGGGCTAGGGCTCGTAATTACTTTTAATGTGTCGAGCCGGGCCGGGCTCGGGCACAACATGCACGGGCTCTGGACGGGTCGGGCTTGATTTTTTGGGCCAGATCTAAGCTCTACCGTACTGTACCATGATGGAAACATGGCTTGATTGCAGGCAACAGCAGTTGTGTGGTGAAACAGTGTAGAGCACAATACGTGTAATGCACTTATATTCTGTACTTTAATTGGTTTAAATCCTTAGTGTATTTCTTTGCAGACATAGCCACGTGTGACCGAGCCCAGCCCGTGTCTTGGTTTCCCAGGGGATTCATCTATCGCTGACATTTCCATTAAAGTGTCCTTGATGTGGTTGGGTCCACATGTATGGGATTATAAGAGAGTTGAGGTAAAAAGGAGGAGCAGATTAAGTCATCCCAGTGGATGAAGGAGAAGGAGGAGGAGATAAAAAAGAATGTCTCCTTTGACCTTTACCATCCACAGGAGAGCTTGGCCTCTGTTTTTATGTTTTTGACATGACTGGCCCTCAATATAATGTCTCAATTCCAACTCTTTCTGTTAATTTCCTTTGCTTATCTTTAATGTGACCTCAGCTGTAAAAAAAAACAAAAAACCCTCACATTTCCCACCATGCATCATAAAAAATAAGGATGCTTATGTAATAGCCCAAATACTGAGCAAATATTTCCCCACTAATAGGATTGGGTGTGTGTGACGTGCACATGTGCCATGGCGATAATGGGTTGCATCTAGGTTATAGTGTGCACGTGTGTGTGTGTGTGTGTCTTTGTGTGCGTGGACAGCGATTACGTGCGTGTTCTCACATGTATACTCTTAATATTATGGAGCCGGAGAGCGGGGAAATGTCCTTGAGTCTTGCAAAAAAAATAAAAAAGTCTCTCTCCCCGTCTTGGTAATACTCTCACACATGCAGCTGCACGTGTGCACACTGTATCATCACACATGACACACAGACACTATGTGTGTGTTTATCTTTATTTTATTTTTTTTATTTTTTTATGTCTATCATATTGAATAATCATTGGCTTTTGGAGTGACTGAAAGTCAGTCTTATTCATGTCAAACTGAAAATGAGTTTAATGCTCAAGCTAGGGTGGCAACAATTATTCGATTGTTAATTGATGACTAAATTAATCGTGTACTATTTTGATAATTGTATCGTTTTTTTTAACAATTAATACAATTAATACTATTAATACTTCCTGATTTTTCAGCTTCTTAAATGTGAATATTTTCTGTTTTCTTTGCTCCATTTGACAAAAGAAAGCATTAGATTAGATCATGATTTCCAGGTTTGGTAAACACTGAAACATCTTTCAACATTTTCCTAAATTTTATGGATAAAAGAATACTCGATTACTCGAGAAAATAATCAACAGATTACTCAATTCTAAAAATAATAGTTAGTTGCAATTTGATCAAAAGAAGTGCGCAAAGTCCACGACTTGGCTCCACAGTGCAGCACAGAGTTCTACACAAACTTCCAGCCTCAGAGGATTTATCTGTCCAGTGGATACATGTCATATATGACGGCAATGTGCCTGCTAGAGCCTGCAAATGATCACTTTTCCAAATGCTAACTGCTGTTAGCTCCCAGTAGCCTCTGTGGCTGATGTCATTTCCTGTCCCTCAAGTTTCGTTTTACTTTTTTTTAAGGTGGATCTTTAAGGTGGACCTAAAGAGATACTACTAAACAGAGCGTTCTGAACAGGGCTGTTTTGGCAGGGTGATTGAACTGCTGTGGTTCTTCATCCTTATGGTATTTTGACCAAAGCATGTCACAGACATGTTCATTAGGACACCAGGGAACTAGGTTAACTTGGAGAAATAAGATATAATATGGGACCTTTAAACTGAATCAAACAAACTCCCCGGATTTGGGAGCGAGGGACGCAGAGAATCGACACCCCAGACTGCAGCTCTGTGTGGCTTTTATATAAATAGGGTATAATATGGGACCTTTAAACCCATAGAAGCTGCTTCTTTTAGTCTAAAAAAGGTGTTATTTTATAATTGAATGCATGTTTCCCGTATTTCCTGGAAGTGATTTAGAAATAGTCATTCTGTATGGTCAATGGTCAATATTGCATTGTTAAAAAAAGCAAATGTTATGGTGGGCTATGATTTTTGCACTTTACTACATATGTTCAAAGGGGATAAAGTGAAGCGCAGAGGGATGATGAACTCTAGGGCTCTCCCTATTGTCAAGTAGTGCTATTTGAAGTTACACATAACCCAGTTACAGGAAAACCAATGTGTGTGTGTGTGTGTGTGTGTGTGTGTGTGTGTGTGAGAGAGAGAGAGCCTATGATTTTTATTTTTTAGGAAATGGAAAGAAACGGATGAATGGGTATAAACGTGGAGAGAGTGACTGAGAATGGAAAATAGAGGTCAATGGAAGAAAGTGAGAGACAAGGAAGAAGTGAATGGGAGGGAAGGGAAGAGAAGGAGAGAGGAAGGATGGCGCTGCCAGCGGAGGAAGAGAGGAGCGCGGCGCGCGAAAAAGAAGAAGATCCAAGACTTCTGTCTTCTAACGTGGGCATGAAAATATATGTCATGTTGTCTCTCTGCTTGCTTGAGTGGGAGGGTGATAGGGTGAGAGACAGGCTGCTATTGTCCTCGGGGACAGTATCAGCTCTTTGTTCGGCTCCGCTTCACGCTGGTGTCACTGTCACCGAACCACACCGACACACAGCAGAGAGAGAGAGAGAGAGAGAGAGAGAGAGAGAGAGAGAGAGAGAGAGAGAGAGAGAGAGAGTGAGAGACGACCACTGACAATACATTCAAATCCGAAACCGTGCCATCAGCAGCATTTTATATCCGTCCTCCTCTGAATTTTGAAACCCTTCCTGCTCAGTTAAAGGTAATAAATATGAGCATGGAATGGAGAACAAAACCGCATCATCAAGAAAAGTGACAAAAAGTGACGAAAAATGATGCCGATTGCATTTTGACCTTTTGGCGAGGTCATATTCTAGATGTTGGACAGAGATTTTGTGTCTAAAAAATATGTCCACATGGCCAGTTTCAATTAAGGGGGATTGTAAAGCTGCAAGGTGAAATGATTTTAAGCGCAGAGATTCATTGTTGACCTTGGAAACAGAAGTTGAGGAAAGCGTGTCAGCACAATTTAGTAGCTCCTCTCAAGCATTAGCTCGTATCGCTCTATTATCCTTTAATAGATAGATTTCCCCCTGTTTTAATGGAAATGTGGGCATATATATATACCCGCCTCCCGGTCATTTTAAGGAGTTCCTATGATGTTGGCTTGAAAAACATGACGAAGTCCAGAAACTAATGGAGCTTGTGGTGGGATAGTTTCACATTCAAGAGTCCTGAGAAGACACTTGGCTTCTCTGTCTGTAGAGAAGTCAAAAGCCTGTGAAAAGATACTGTGTAGACTTTTCTGTACTGGCCAAGCACATTAACCAAACCATGGAAACATTTTTAATTTCTGTTTCACACGTGTACGTTTTAGGAGTGAGTGAAAATATTGATTTGGTGATAAATCGTAGTCCTTCCACGTGCAATTAGATAATCAATACGCAAGGGCAAATATCAATATTTTGATTGACTAATTAAGTTAGTCTACTTGATGTCTCCTCACGGTGGCGCTGCTCAAATGAAAGAAGAGGGGAACTTGGGTGGAAGTTACCTGGCAGAAGAAGAGGGAGTTTACAGCGGGATAATGGTGGAGAAAGCTACATTAAGCGATGTACCATCCACGTTCAATACATAGACTTTATGCATTTTTTTTCTCTATTTTGTGAATTAAAAGAGAAATACTGTACTTTTTACGGATGTTTCGTTTCCTTCAGTTGGACAGATATCGCGATGCATCGCTATATGATTGCCTTGTTGATTATCACGGAATCGTTGTATCGTGATATTATTGGTATCGTGGACAGAGGCGATTCTAGAGTCTGTTGGGGCCCTAAGCACAAATTCCCAAGGGGGCCCTCCCGACCAGTGTTCATTACCTACATAGGTTATATATAATCTGACACCAATGAAAAATGTATGATGTCAAAAGGTTTTGTATTCCAAATAGAGCTGCAACTAACGATTATTCTCATAATCGATTAATCTGTCGATTATTTTCTCGATTAATCGATGAATCGTTTGGTCCATAAAATGTCAGAAAATGCTAAAAAAAATGTTGGAGCTGGAAATGATGATGTTCTTGAACGTCTTGTTTTGTCCACAAACCAAAATGATTCAGTTTTAATGATTTCTTTGTTAAATGGAGCAAAGAAACCAGAAAATATTCACTTTTAAGAAGCTGTAAAAAAAAAAACGTGTTGTTCATTATTTTAATTGCAAAAGAAACACTCAAATCGAGCAACAAAACAGTTGATGATTAATTTAGTTTATTCCATTTAATCGGTTTAATTGATTAATCAGTGGATCATTCCAGCCATAGTTAATTTTGCAATTGTTAGACTATTTACAGTTTATTTTAAAGCTGTTATGGGGACTTTGTGGTGTATTTTCAAGCTGCAATAGAGGATGTTGACGCTTTGAGAAACAACCATGAATATATCTACATAACCTAAACCTAACCACATTCATAACTAAGTAATGGTTATCTTCCAAACCTGTAGACATGTGAATAAATTCATGATTCTCAGAATCAGAAATGTGAGTTTACATGCGTTTGGTTAGCAGAAACAGACGAGTGCAGTATATGACCTGGGAACTGGTTAGTACTGTGAGAATAATAAGTCAAATATAGTGATATTTTATACCACGTGTCCTTCTGACCACAACCTCATCCTCCACTTCTCACATGGCTTTGACCCAACCCATATCTCCCAACTTCAGCGACTGACCTCACTTATGCTCTTGTGGTCGAATGGAAGGAAAACTCCCCGCAGTCAGGTTTCACAATCATCTGCAAAGCCAAACAGAGCAGGAGGCAGTTAGAGTAACATCTTAATACCACTACACTGATATTTGATACACTTTAACCACACAAGACAACCGTTATTCTTTGCCGAGGCCGATCACAACCAATAAAAATATGCCTAAATTGAAGTGGCATCACTTTTCCTAACTTTGTCACAAGCAAAAACCTTCGGGACGCACAATTACAGACAAACCGTGTTCATACTGTGACTAATTGAGTCATTTGGATACTTAAAAAGAATATTACCAGTTTAAGATAACGCAAAACCCTTCAATGAGGAAACAGAAACAAGATTTTCCAGAGTGATACTGCATGTTTTGCATACTTTGGAAGGGAACACAGCAAAACCGCGTCACGCCAAATCCAACTCCAAGGAGAAATAAATTGCCTTGTAATTTACCCAAGAATTTTTCACCAAAACTCCAGTCTCATGATCTCGCCAAAGCACAGAGAGATGGAAAGGAATGATAGAAGGAGGCAGAGAAGGAGAATAGAACAATGGCCAATGGAATTTGGGTTAAGAGAGAGAGAGAGAGAAGTGGAAAGATTGGTAGATGCATGGATCATATTTCGGGGGCCATTCCTCTCGAAAGTCGATCTGATGGATGGGGCAGATGGATGTTTTTGCAGCATGTTTACATTTTATCGCAGCCCTGAGGATCAGAGAGGTGTCACTCTGCGGCGTGGGATCAAGAAGCCGTTGAGCCGGCCCTCCTTCCACATTCTGTCGTTGGATAAAGTCCAACCAATCCCTCAAAAAAATCTGCAGTCGGCGAAGAGTTTAGCGGATGGTCACAGATTGGAAAAGTGACGTGAGAAATGGCACAGTGGAAGTGATGTAGAGATAAGCAAAGCAACATGACTGGGTTGAGAGGAGACGGGTAGACAGAGAAAAGTTATTTTACTTTGTCGATGGTGTTATTTTGCCTCTGTCAGGCAAAACTATCAGACCTGACTGAGGTCGATATCATCGTCACTATATCGGGATCAACAGATATTGGCTTTAAAATGTATTATCAGCAAACACTCTGACAACAATAGGCTAAATAAGTTGCTACCGCCGTGACTTCTATGCTAAAATGTATATCTGCAGATTATGAAAACTATTATGTCAATTTAACTACAGAACAGACTAAATTATCTCTGCAGTTGCTCTCAGGTACCTTCTCTCCACCTTTCCTTTCCTTTTCTTATATTTGCTAAAGCCAAATAATAATTGTATGAATAAATATTAATGAAGCAGTTCAACATGCAGTATCACCATCAGTTATAGTTAGTTTTCAAAATGTTGGCTTAAACTTTTACAATTAGTTAGAACGGTTCACATACACATAAACAAAAAAATGAAGACGGATGGATGATGTGGTTATATTAAAATGAATATAGGTGTGTGTTTTGTGTATTTGTCTCGTCTAATGTTGTCCTGCAGCCTGTAAGCTGTGATTTATTTTTGTTCAACAGGAATTTTCATTATCTTAAGTATTTTATTATATTTTCAAAAAAGTATAGCATGTTATTTTTGGTTTCAAATGGCAGCTACAGTGAACTCAGAATGTTATTTATTCATTTTCTATTATCTTTAGTGCAAAGTAGGCTTGAAGCCATTAAATTACAGGACTGAAAAGAGTGAGCGAATAAAACATCTATAAATGTATATAAAAAAAAAAAAAAGCTGTAGTAATAAAAAGTGTAAATAATCGAGATTATCATGACACTATAATCTGACATTATGCATTATGGCGTCCTTACTATCAAGTCTTAAAGTGATCTCTTAGTCTCTGCAACACGAGCGGATGAAGCAGCAGTAACACATCCACACTCACACGTTGACTCTTGGGTTTCTGAGATGCCTGAAAACAATTTAAGTTTGGCTTTGAAAAAACACTCCAGGGTTGAATTTGAGTACGGATGAGCAGAAACACTGTTTTTAAATGTCATAGCAGTGCAACAACATTACATGTAGCATCCATGTAGCTTTAGTAGCATCGATATTCATACATTCATTCTGACCTACAATTAGTGCCATCATCTCCATCCTGACATACCAAAGATGCCCGGGTCTTCTGATGGGGGAACTGGCAAGGTTAGAGAATGAAGCCACATCACATGAATTACACACACACACACAGACACACACAAACACACACACACACAGACACACACACAGTAGAAACGTCTTGGTCTGGCCCGTGACCACAGGTTCTGGTTTCCTGTTGTCTGCCAATGCAGGGTCAGGGAGTTTGACTGACTTGTGCTTTGACTCACTCTGGCTTCCAGGAACTCTCCTCCACCATCAATATGCATCAGCATCATCGCTTGCCACCCATGTGTGTTTATATGTGTGTGTTGTATATGTGCTTCGCTGTGTGTGTGTGTGTGTTCTCAACCAGTGCAGCACAGTGTGTGTGTGTGTGTCTCTGTTAAATCACATGGTTCAGCTTTTCCCCCCGCGTGCCTGCTGCTTGGCCTATTTCCATGGTAACTAGCCATGGAAGATGTGGACACACACACACACACACACACACACACAGACACACAAACAGCTAGCCAAATCTTTTTTTAAATCCTCCAGCAATTTGGTTTAGTGTTTTTGTCGAATCTCTGATGATGAAGGCGGATTGATAAGATGGATCTGATTGATCGACTATCACCCCCACCTTGCCATCCCAGACCATGCGCCCATCACCATGGCAACAGCCCATGCTTTTTAGCCTGCTTGCCGCAGCATCCGTGCGCCCTTTGGCCTTTGGCCAAGGGGGGGTGCTGTGGCAGCAGCGTAACCTGACAACCAGGCGAGGGAGCTTTGGCAAAGTGGGTAAGCTATGGGGAGGGGGGGGGGGGGGTTAAGATGGCAGGCAGGACTGCGCATTTGTTAGTCACTACCCTATTGTGTTATGCAACTTCATATACACACATACTGTCACACAGACTGCCTCATTTTATTTATTATTTCTGTTTCCCCTCACCTCACGCATGCACACACACACACACACAGAGTGCATAAAATCCCCAATTATTGATCACAAAATTACACAACATACAGTCTCTGTGTCATATCACTGGTGCCGCGTTACCCTGATAGATATGGTTGCGTTTGTCGTTGATTTTCAAGATTTGCGAATGAACACTGCACAGTTAAAGCTGCAGTGATCAATTATTGTAAATACAATGAAGCAACATCTGGTGTTTTGACTGCAAGGTTTTCAACTACAACTGATACAAAGTCGAACTTTGTGTGTACAGCCTGAATTTGTTTTTGATTTTATGGCAGTAGAATTGTCAAAAAATGTTAAATGCGCGAGTGCTTCTGCATCCTTTCGGTCCCTTTTTCCAAGATAACTTTCACTTTTACTTTTCACTTTCACGATATCTGGCATTACGATACTGAGAAGCTGACTAACAGAAGGGTTACACTGCAAATAATGTTTAAAAAAAGACAGTAGCACTGCACATGTGGCTCTTTAACTGCTATGATTTACATATAATAATTGATACTATACTACATAGTTTGCTGACATTATGTTAGTCCAATGCCGTTTTGCAGTCACTGTTAGTATCAGAGGAGCTTCTTGCTAATGTTTGCTCAGCGTGTTTATCTAATTACATATGATCCAGACCTTCGGGACATATTTGCTATCTGTGAGGGTCAAAAAACAAATAAACCCCTATGATTAAGTTCGATTGAAAAAACAGATTTAAACAGTTTCATTGGAAAAAAAAAAAACAATGTGTATAATCTCGCAACAGGAAGTTCTTAAAAAGAGTCCTAACTGCTTACTTTCTTTGTGTCTTACAGGCAAAGTTGAAGTGAAGAGAACATGGAAGGAGTTTCCACACGGGAGCAGCAGCAGTGCTACCTAATCGACATTTATCTGACAGAAGCAGCCAAAGGACACCTTGGACAAGCTCTCATGTCCTCAAACACAAACCACTAAATCCAGGGAGCTAAAAAAAGAAAGAAAGAAAGAAAGAAAGA